>NC_091319.1:17199009-17219009 GCF_038502225.1 Cherax quadricarinatus | reverse complement strand
CTTCTACTTATAAAACACAGAAAGTAATTAGGTTGTAAAATTTAGCTTGTCTGAGCTTCTAGGAGTGTCTGACGTCACCCTCACTAGGCTTCCCCTCGCTAGGCTGCTCCTCGCTAGTCAACCCTATCTTCACCTTATCTATGCTATTTCTGCTCTAATTCTGGTAATAGCTTGCAGGAGTGAGTGACCAGTATCTAACAGTGACTCAAGGCAGGATTCAGAACCCCCAAAAAACAACCCCAACAGGTGAGTGATACTTAAGCTGGCAGTGATGCGATGACAAGTTGCCAGATGCTGATGACGTAGCCTTCTATCACTATTTTGAAAATTCTTCACCTGTGATCTTTATAACCGTATATGCTCATGCATCCCGCGTCCCTCAGTGTCACTTATGATATGATATGTGTGTGTGTGTGTGTGTGTTGCGCACTCACCTCACCTAGTGTGTGTGTATAACATCACCATCCATCATGTTTATGGCATGGGATGAATAGTGGTCACTGCATGTGTTTACTGTAATATGTTCGTCATGTATAATTTAGCATTCAAACACCTGCACTTTAAAGTTTATTGCACCACTGACCACACGGAACCCTAGGTACAGAAATTACATCCTCAAGCTTCAGTCACATTTTTATACGCTATTTAATAAAGATTATAAATAAAGTTCTCAAGTATAAATGACACTTAATAATTACAATATGGTTATATTATTTCGGATTGTGTATTTCATGTCTTCGTGAAAGGAAAGGTGAACTGATCAATGTATCACTGAACGTCAGGCAGCGATACTGGAGTGCACAGTGTGGCCAAAAAGAAAGACAAGAAAAAAGAAAAACGAAAATAATAACAAAAATATGCAACAAAAAATAACAAATAAGAAGGCTATTAGGAACATTAGCAGCAGCAGCAGCAGCAAGGAAACCACAACCCAACTAGTTAAGACTAGGTATGCATATGAAGCCAACACTAGACGGGTGGACCGGTAAGCCAGCGAAAGGTCTCGGTCAGATGATCACAATTATCGGCAAACACTTGACTTGTTTCTTAACAAACCTTATCTAACCTAACCTAACCAGACACAGGGTAATGGGCATACGAAACGAGATATGAAGTCTCTCAACAATGTGGTCAACAAGGTGATGCAGCAGGTTAACCAGGGATAACATGTCATGGATAAGAAACCATGAAATTAAAGCCAATGGTTTAAAGGCGGCAATGAAGGAGATTCAGGTTGAAGCAGGTTCGCCTGGTGGGTCCCTGAATACCTTCCATCCCGGGGGGATGGAAGGTATTCAGGCTCAATTCAGTGAACCGAAGCACAGATCTAATTCCCTAGATCAAGAGCCCCTCACCAGCGTCAAGGAACCTCCTAAAAGGGGTATGCAAACAATAACTGAAGGTGGTGTAGCACTTTTGTTATGGTCTCACGGAACAATAAGGCGCTTACCGCCACCAACACGGAGTGTGTCCATGTTTGTCCGAGATTACTGAGAGGGTTTCACAAGATGCCAGCTCATGGAGGACACAGACACACGCAGGCAAGCAATCATGCCCTCAATTGTCTCGGTATTCCAGGTAGCCAGTGGACAGTTTTTTTTTTTTGCAAGATAATGCCCAGGTGAAATGCCATGACCCGGTTTGCCATGAGGCGCTTGTTGAAGAAAGCAACATTGACGAGAAATACAAGATGAGTAGGTTGACTAAAGATGGATGGAAGACTTCAGGGCGTTATCCGCTCATGTATTACCCGTTTACCGCTATACTGGTGGTATACTATACCGACAAGTACGTACGACATGCGCGGCAGCTTGGAGTAACGTATCGGCAATAAGATACCAAACTGTTGCACGACCGTTTTACTCATCAACCTGTTTATGGTCCGTGGATCATCACCCTTGCAGCCCGGTCTCACACCTTGCCTCCGAAATTTGAAAATAGATATTTACAACAATAAGAAGTGTTAAGAAGTACACATGCCATTAAAACTGCCGCCTCATGTATTCAGGTGATAGGAAAATGACAGGGAATCCTGTCAGAGTATAAAACTTTTAACAGGTTTGTTTCTCACGAGATGACGGTAGTACTTCCCTGGTGGCTGATGCTTAACAACCGCGTTTTATTACTATATACTGTAACGTATATATTACATATATGAATTATATAAACGTTAACATATATATTACATAATATATAAATTATATATACGTAACATATAGGTATCCCATATATGTAATACTGTGTATAATATAATGTGTAATATTCCCATACTAATGAAGCGACAATGAGGATTAATGTGCGTTGCCAAAGCATTAGCCAGCGTTGGTGCATCCTCCGCTGCCAGACGGTATACTCTTCTCTATGTAATTTGGCTGTTGCCCGTTAGCTAAAATCCTGTATTACGCGAAAACACGTAATACAGGCACACAAGAAATTGAAGAGGCTATCATCTGCTATCAGTATCTCAGTATTGCATAACCTTCAAGCAAGCCCTAATATGCTAAAATAAAAAGAATTAACGGGCACAAATCTGTTATATGGTGCCTGTTACTTTCCGGAGATTATAGTCAACGCCTCCAGGTTTCTAAACTGTACAGGATATGAAGAACAAGTCACAATACAGTGACTGGAATAATTAACTAACCCGCGCTTAGGAGAGTGTACATGGCGACGTTTCAGTCCGTACTGGACTATTGTTATGTCACAGCTAAGGGACAAAAAACCAGAAAATAGGTCGGGTTATTTCTTAACTGCAAAGGAAATATTCCGGGAATCAGACCTATAATGAAACACACAGGAAATTAAGTTAATCTGTATACTAAATGCAAACGGAGGTTTGTAAGATTTACCTGACTTCTGACACGTTCATGAGGCAAAAGGAAGGAACTCCTAGCAATAGGGTATACGCTTAAAAGGCCCTTGTTTCACACTCAAGACATGACGGTAATATCTCCATGGATAATTGCTATCAACCAAACAGCACAGCTTCATGAATGTGTACGACATTACAAATGTTAGTAGAGGAGCCTGAGAGAGGCGAGGTACGAGTCCAGACTCCGCCTCCCTTGCGCACACGTCTGAGTGCATACACTTGAGAGATCAATGGAGGCAGGAAGGTTACATGGGGTGGTGTTGCAGGCAGGAAGGTTACACGGGGTAGTGTTGCAGGCAGGAAGGTTACACGGGGTAGTGTTGCAGGCAGGAAGGTTACACGGGGTAGTGTTGTAGGCAGGAAGGTTACACGGGGTAGTGTTGCAGGCAGGAAGGTTACACGAGGTAGTGTTGTAGGCAGGAAGGTTACACGGGGTAGTGTTGTAGGCAGGAAGGTTACACGGGGTAGTGTTGCAGGCAGGAAGGTTACACGGGGTAGTGTTGTAGGCAGGAAGGTTACACGGGGTAGTGTTGCAGGCAGGAAGGTTACACGGGGTAGTGTTGTAGGCAGGAAGGTTACACGGGGTAGTGTTGCAGGAAGGAAGGTTACACGAGGTAGTGTTGCAGGCAGGAAGGTTACACGGGGTAGTGTTGCAGGCAGGAAGGTTACACGGGGTAGTGTTGCAGGCAGGAAGGTTACACGGGGTAGTGTTGCAGGAAGGAAGGTTACACGATATAGTGTTGCAGGCAGGAAGGTTACACGGGGTAGTGTTGCAGGCAGGAACGTTACACGGTGTAGTGTTGCAGGCAGGAAGGTTACACGGGGTAGTGTTGCAGGAAGGTTACACAAGATAGTGTTGCAGGCAGGAAGGTTACACGGGGTAGTGTTGCAGGCAGGAAGGTTACACGGGGTGGTGTTGCAAGCAGGAAGGTTACACGGGGTAGTGTTGCAGGCAGGAAGGTTACACGGGGTAGTGTTGCAGGCAGGAAGGTTACACGGGGTAGTGTTGCAGGTAGGAAGGTTACACGGGGTGGTGTTGCAGGCAGGAAGGTTACACGGGGTAGTGTTGCAGGCAGGAAGGTTACACGGGGTAGTGTTGCAGGAAGGAAGGTTACACGGGGTAGTGTTGCAGGAAGGAAGGTTACACGAGGTAGTGTTGCAGGCAGGAAGGTTACACGGGGTAGTGTTACAGGCAGGAAGGTTACACGGGGTATTGTTGCAGGCAGGATAGCAACAGTTACACGGGGCTTCTTAGTGTTAGGCAGGAACAGTAGAGATGTGAAGACGATGTAATCAGTCCATCACCCTTAAAGTCGTAGAATTTGAGGTTGTCAGTCCCTCGGCCTGGAGAAGTTCAGTTCCATAGTCAGGAACTATCTGAAGATCAAGCGACAGTGCGGAGACTTAAATACCATATACCATATACCATATACCATTTTGATGTTCACACGAGGTAGTGTTGCAGGCAGGAAGGTTACACGGGGTAGTGTTGCAGGCAGGAAGGTTACACGGGGCAGTGTTGCAGGCAGGAAGGTTACACAGGGTAGTGTTGCAGGAAGGAAGGTTACGCGAGGTAGTGCTGCAGGCAGGAAGGTTACACGGGGTAGTGTTGCAGGCAGGAAGGTTACACGGGGTAGTGTTGCAGGCAGGAAGGTTACACGGGGTAGTGTTGCAGGCAGGAAGGTTACACGGGGTAGTGTTGCAGGAAGGAAGGTTACACGAGGTAGTGTTGCAGGCAGGAAGGTTACACGGGGTAGTGTTGCAGGCAGGAAGGTTACACGGGGTAGTGTTGCAGGCAGGAAGGTTACACGGGGCAGTGTTGCAGGCAGGACGGTTACACGGGGCAGTGTTGCAGGCAGGAAGGTTACACGGGGTAGTGTTGCAGGAAGGTTACACGAGGTAGTGTTTCAGGCAGGAAGGTTACACGGGGTAGTGTTGCAGGCAGGAAGGTTACACGGGGTAGTGTTGCAGGCAGGAAGGTTACACGGGGCAGTGTTGCAGGCAGGAAGGTTACACGGGGTAGTGTTGCAGGAAGGTTACACGGGGTAGTGTTGCAGGCAGGAAGGTTACATGGGGTAGTGTTGCAGGCAGGAAGGTTACACGGGGTAATGTTGCAGGCAGGGAGGTTACACGGGGTAGTGTTGCAGGCAGGAAGGTTACACGGGGTAGTGTTGCAGGAAGGAAGGTTACACGGGGTAGTGTTGCAGGAAGGTTACACGGGGTAGTGTTGCAGGCAGGAAGGTTACATGGGGTGGTGTTGCAGGCAGGAAGGTTACACGGGGTAGTGTTGCAGGCAGGAAGGTTACACGGGGTAGTGTTGCAGGCAGGAAGGTTACATGGGGTGGTGTTGTAGGCAGGAAGGTTACACGGGGAAGTGTTGCAGGCAGGAAGGTTACACGGGGTAGTGTTGCAGGCAGGAAGGTTACACGGGGTAGTGTTGCAGGCAGGAAGGTTACAAGGGGTAGTGTTGTAGGCAGGAAGGTTATACGGGGTGGTGTTGTGGGCAGGAAGGTTACACGGGGCAGTGTTGCAGGCAGGAAGGTTACACGGGGTAGTGTTGCAGGAAGGTTACACGGGGTAGTGTTGCAGGAAGGTTACACGGGGTAGTGTTGCAGGCAGGAAGGCTACAAGGGGTAGTGTTGCAGGCAGAAAGGTTACACGGGGTAGTGTTGCAGGCAGGAAGGTTACACAGAGTAGTGTTGCAGGCAGGAAGGTTACACGGGGCAGTGTTGCAGGCAGGAAGGTTACACGGGGTAGTGTTGCAGGAAGGTTACACGGGGTAGTGTTGCAGGCAGGAAGGCTACAAGGGGTAGTGTTGCAGGCAGAAAGGTTACACGGGGTAGTGTTGCAGGCAAGAAGGTTACACGGAGTAGTGTTGCAGGCAGGAAGGTTCAACGGGGTAGCTGCAGGCAGGAAGGTTACACGGGGTAGTGTTGCAGGCAGGAAGGTTACACGGGGTAGTGTTGCAGGAAGGTTACACGGGGTAGTGTTGCAGGAAGGTTACACGGGGTCGTGTTGCAGGCAGAAAGGTTAAACGGAGTAGCTGAAGGCAGGAAGATTACACGGGGTAGTGTTGCAGGCAGGAAGGTTACACAGGGTAGTGTTGCGGCAGGAGGGTTACACGGGGTAGTGTTGCAAGCAGGAAGGTTACACGGGGTAGTGTTGCAGGCAGGAAGGTTAAATGGGGGTTGTTGTAGGCAGGAAGGTTACACGGCGTAGTATTGCAAAAAGGAAGGTTACACGGGGTAGTGTTGCAGGCATGAAGTTTACACGGAGTATTGTTGCAGGCAGGAAGATTACACGGGGTACTGTGCTCCAGGTAAGGTCACACAGGGTACCGTGCTTCGGGTAAGGTTACAGGGTTACAAATTCCAGGGAATTTGTGTTGATAAAGCCACTGGATGGCGAAACATCTACAATAAAGATACCCAGATGTTGCACATGTGTCTTAATTTCATCTTGTCGGTATTGTATACCATTCATGTACAACTTGTCAGACACTGCAACATCATGGAATCTTGATTCTGAGGACATGTACATAACCTTCACGACTACGACAACTACTACTACAACTAACCCATCTCTTTGGGTAGGACCTACTTCCAGTGGCGAATCCCGCCTACTAGTGACTATGCCCTCGTCTGCTACACGTACCCCTTTTCCACCTGACGTTAGTATAAAAGCGCCAGGCTCCGTGCTTCTGCTTCAGAATCTCCACGACTACGGTGCTCTTCGCACCAACTCCAAGGTTGAGGGAGAGGTTGATTACCTCATCTTCTGTATATAGTTCTACTATCTTCAAGTTATGTCATGGAAGGCGAAACGTCTACAATAAAGATACCCAGATGTTGCACATGTGTCTTAATTTCATCAAGGTTACAGGGTATTGTGCTCCAGGTAAGGTCAGAGGGTACTGCACTCCAAGTAAGGTCACATAGGGTATTGTGCTCCAGGTAAGGTCACACAGTCTATTGTGCCCCAGATAAGGTCACACAGGATACTGTGCTTCAGGTAGGTAACGTCACACAGGGTATTGTGCTTCATGTAAGGTCACACAGGGTATTGTGCTCCATGTTAGGTCACATAGGGTATTGTACTCCAGGTACGCCTAACAAGGTATTGTGCTCCATGTAAGGTCACACACGATACTGTACTCCAGGTAAGGTCACACAAGGTATTGTGCTCCAAGTAAGGTCACACAGGGTATTGTACTCCAGTTAAGGTCACACAGGGTATTGTGCTCCAGGTAAGGTTACACAAGGTATTGTGCTCCAGGTAAGGTCATACAGGGTATTGTGCTCCAGGTAAGGTCATACAGGGTATTGTGCTCCAGGTAAGGTCATACAGGGTATTGTGCTCCAGGTAAGGTCACACATGGTATTGTGTTCCATGTAAGATCACACAGGGTATTGTGCTCCATGTAAGGTCATACAGGGTATTGTGCTCCAGGTAAGGTCATACAGGGTATTGTGCTCCAGGTAAGGTCACACAGGGTATTGTGCTCCAGGTAACGCCACACAGGGTACTGTGCTCCATGTAAGGTCACACACGGTACTGTACTCCAGGTAGGGTCACACAGGGTATTGTGCTCCAGGTAAGGTTACACAGGGTATTGTGTTCTAGGTAAGGTCATACACGGTATTGTGCTCCAGGTAAGGTCACACAGGGTATTGTGCTCCAGGTAAGGTCACACAAGGTATTGTGCTCCAGATAAGGTCACACAGGGTATTGTGCTCCAGATAAGGTCATACAGGGTACTGTCCTCCAGGTAAGGTCACACAAGGCATTGTGCTCCATGTAAGGTCATACAGGGTATTGTGCTCCAGGTAAAGTCATACAGGGTATTGTGCTCCAGGTAAGGTCGCATAGGGTATTGTGCTCCATGTAAGGTCCTGACGTATATGGTATACAGATTCTTGAACAATTCCTTACTGAGGTATCGAAACGCTATCCTTAGGTTTGCCAGAAGCCCGTGTGCTGCAGCAGTTATCTGATTGATGTGCGCCTCAGGAGATGTGCTCGGTATTATACCCGCCCCAAGATCTTTTTCCTTGAGTGAGGTATGCAGTCTTTGGCCACATAGACTATACTCTGTCCGCGGTCTTCTTTGCCCTTCCCCGGTCTTCATGACTTTGCATTTGGCAGGGTTAAATTCAAGGAGCCAGTTGCTGGACCAGGCTTGTAGCCTGTCCAGATCTCTCCGTAGTCCTGCCTGATCCTCAACCGATTTGATTCTCCTCATTAATTTCACATCATCTGCAAACAAGGACATTTCTGAGTCTATCACTTCCGTTATGTCATTCACATATACTAAAAACAGCACAGGTCTTGTATGTGTGTGTGTGTGTGTGTGTGTGTGTGTGTGTGTGCAAGCGCGCGCTCACCTAATTGTGGTTGCAGGGGTAGAGACTCAGCTCCTGGCCCCGCCTCTTAACTGAGTGCTACTAGGTCCTCTCTCTCCCTTCTCCATGAGTTTTATCATACCTCATTTTAAAGCTATGTATGGTTCCTGCCTCCACTACCTCACTTGCCAGGCTATTCCACTTCCTGACTACTCTATGTCCGAAGAAATACTTCCTAACATCCCTTTGACTCATCTGGGTCTTCAACTTCCAGTTGTGACCCCTTGTTTCTGTGTCCCTTCTCTGGAACATCCTGTCTCTGTCCACCTTGTCTATTCCACGTAGTATTTTGTATGTCGTTATCATGACTCCCCTAACCCTCCTGTCCTTCAGTGTCGTCAGGCCGATTTCCCTTAACCTTTCTTCGTAGGACATTCCCCTTAGCTCTGGAACTAACCTTGTCGCAAACCTTTGCACTTTCTCTAATTTCTTAACGCGCTTGATCAAGTGTGGGTTCCAAACAGGTGCTGCATACTCCAGTATGGGCCTGACGTACACGGTGTACAGTGTCTTGAACGATTCCTTACTAAGGTATCAGAACGCTATTCTCAGGTTTGCCAGGCGCCCATATGCTGCAGCAGTTATCTGGTTGATGTGTGCTTCCGGAGACATGCTCGGTGTTATACTCACCCCAAGATCTTTCTCCTTGAGCGAGGTTTGCAATCTTTGGCCACCTAGCCTATACACCATCTGCGGTCTTCTTTGCTTTTCCCCGATCTTCATGACTTTGCATTTGGTGGGGTTAAATTCGAGAAGCCAGTAGATGGACCACGTGTCCAGCCTGTCCAGGTCTCTTTGAAGTCCTACCTGATCCTCATCTGATTTAATTCTCCTCATTAACTTCACATCATCTGCGAACAGGGACACTTCTGAGTCTAACCCTTCCATCATGTCATTCACTTATACCAGAAATAGTACTGGTCCTAGGACCGACCCCTGTGGGACCCCGCTCGTCACAGGTGCCCACTGTGATACCTCATCACCTACCATGGCTCGTTGTTGCCTCCCTGTCAGGTATTCTCTTATCCATTGCAGTGCCCTTCCTGTTATACGTCCCTGATCCTCTAGCTTCTGCACCAATCTCCTGTGAGGAACTGTGTCGAAGGCCTTCTTGCAGTCCAAAAAGATGCAATCAACCCACCCCTCTCTCTCATGTCTTACTTCTGTTACTTTATCATAAAACTCCAATAGGTTTGTGACACAGGATTTGCCTTTCATAAATCTGTGCTGGTTGGTGTTTATACTCTTGTTCCATCCAGGTGCTCCACCACTCTCCTCCTGATTATCTTCTCCATGACTTTACATACTATACACGTCAGTGACACTGGTCTATAGTTTAGTGCCTCTTTTCTGTCTCCTTTTTTAAATATGGGTACTACATTTGCCGTCTTCCATACCTCAGGTAGTTGCCCAGTTTCAAGGGATATGTTGAAGATTGTGGTTAGTGGCACACACAGCATTTCTGCTCCCTCTCTAAGGACCCACGGGGAGATGTCTGGTCCCACTGCCTTTGAGGTATCAAGGTCCCTTAGCAGCTTCTTCACCTCCTCCTCAGTTGTGTGTATGTCATCCAACACTTGCTGGTATATTCCTTGTTGGCGTCCCCCTCTGTTCTGTCCACCCAGAGGCCTTCCTGTCTCCACTGTAAATACTTCCTTAAATCCCTTAAGCTCCTCACATACCTCTTGATCGCTTCTGGCGAGTTCCCCACCTTCTTTCCTCAGCCTGATCACCTGGCCTTTGACTGTTGTCTTCCTCCTAATGTGGCTATACAGCGGTTTCGGGTCAGACTTGGCTTTCGATGCTATGTCGTTTTCGTACTGTGTATGTGTGTGTGTACTCACCTAATTGTAGTTGCAGGGGTCGATACTCAGCTCCTAGCCCCGCCTCTTCACTGATTGCTACTAGGTCCTCTCTCTCCCTGCTCCATGAGCTTTATCATACCTCGTCTTAAAGCTATGTATGGTTCCCGCCTCCACTACATCTCTCGCCAGACTGTTCCACTTACTGACCACTCTATGACTAAAGAACTGCTTCCTAACATCCCTGTGACTCATCCGAGTCTTCAACTTCCAAGAGTGACCCCTTGTTTCTGTGTCCCCTCTCTGGAACATCTTGTCTCTGTCCACCTTGTCTATTCCACGCAGTATTTTGTATGTCGTTATCATGTCGTGTGTGTGTGTACTCACCTAATTGCTCACCTAATTGTGGTTGCAGGGGTCGAGACTCAGCTCCTGGCCCCGCATCTTCTTCACTGTGTGTGTGTGTGTGTGTGTGTGTGTGTGTGTACTCACCTAGTTGTACTCACCTAGTTGAGGTTGCGGGGGTCGAGTCCGAGCTCCTGGCCCCGCCTCTTCACTGATCGCTACTAGGTCACTCTCCCCGAGCCGTGAGCTTTATCATACCTCTGCTTAAAGCTATGTATGGATCCTGCCTCCACTACATCGCTTCCCAAACTATTCCACTTACTGACTACTCTGTGGCTGAAGAAATACTTCCTAACATCCCTGTGATTCATCTGTGTCTTTAGCTTCCAACTGTGTCCCCTTGTTACTGTGTCCAATCTCTGGAACATCCTGTCTTTGTCCACCTTGTCAATTCCCCTCAGTATTTTGTATGTCGTTATCATGTCCCCCCTATCTCTCCTGTCCTCCAGTGTCGTCAGGTTGATTTCCCTTAACCTCTCCTCGTAGGACATACCTCTTAGCTCTGGGACTAGTCTTGTTGCAAACCTTTGCACTTTCTCTAGTTTCTTTACGTGCTTGGCTAGGTGTGGGTTCCAAACTGGTGCCGCATACTCCAATATGGGCCTAACGTATACGGTGTACAGGGTCCTGAACGATTCCTTATTAAGATGTCGGAATGCTGTTCTGAGGTTTGCTAGGCGCCCATATGCTGCAGCAGTTATTTGGTTGATGTGCGCTTCAGGAGATGTGCCTGGTGTTATACTCACCCCAAGATCTTTTTCCTTGAGTGAGGTTTGTAGTCTCTGACCCCCTAGACTGTACTCCGTCTGCGGCCTTCTTTGCCCTTCCCCAATCTTCATGACTTTGCACTTGGTGGGATTGAACTCCAGGAGCCAATTGCTGGACCAGGTCTGCAGCCTGTCCAGATCCCTTTGTAGTTCTGCCTGGTCTTCGATCGAGTGTATTCTTCTCATCAACTTCACGTCATCTGCAAACAGGGACACCTCAGAGTCTATTCCTTCCGTCATGTCGTTCACAAATATCAGAAACAGCACTGGTCCTAGGACTGACCCCTGCGGGACCCCGCTGGTCACAGGTGCCCACTCTGACACCTCGCCACGTACCATGACTCGCTGCTGTCTTCCTGACAAGTATTCCCTGATCCATTGTAGTGCCTTCCCTGTTATCCCTGCTTGTGTGTGTGTGTGTGCGCGCACTAATGCATATGTATACGAGTACTTATGTGTACTTGATGTACGTATGCATGAGCATGCCTACCAGTATGCCTATGTAAAGATTAAAAATCAAACGGGGGCTGCCTACGTCATGGCTTCTCAGGAAAAAAACAGAGGCCCTATCTCCTCTGGTGTAAGTGGCTGTTCCAGACTCGATGAATATGCCATCCTGGGAAGAGAATTCCTAAGAGCGAGTGAACACCAGTGGTAACGGGAAACCTGTGTCTCTATTGAACCAGAGTGAGATGACTGGACGATGTCCGTCACCCAGCTGTAGCCTCCCACCTCAGGCTCATACCTTTACCTTTGATGAGTTCCGATTTTTTTCTACTCCTGGAGCCCGGCCATGGGGCAGGCTCGTCTGGTGTTTGCCTGGTCAACCAGGTTGTTTCTGCTGGTGGCCTGCTGACCCACATCTTGTATTCCCACTAGGTGACTATCGAGTAGGGCATTATTATTACATTCACGATGAAGCGCTTAACTCGTATGGGGAACAGAAGGCAATCAGGTTTAATATGAGGAAGGGGAGGGTGGCTTCAATTCCTTAGATTAAGAGCCCTTCAAGAGCATCAACATCTTCCGTCCCTCGACCTGCAGAGCCATACAGCAGAGTGGAAAGTTACTGATGTATCCAATTTTATTTTAAATAGAACGCCCTCTTCTTTTCTCTATCTTTGGTTGTCAGCCCGTTCTCATACCAAGCGGGTAACACGTTCGGAATTAACGTTCCCCGTTTTCTTCGGTCACCTAGTTTCCAGACAAATACGTTTAAATTTATGTAACCCACCTTAACACCATGTCAAAAAATTACGTAGTAAAATGTGTTATATTTATAGTGGGGTTGTAGAGCAGTCACCATTGCCACATATTATGATGCCAGGCCTGAATAATATCGTGTCATTACATCAGTCGTGCTCATCCAAATTAAATTGCAAGGCGTGACATAAATGAGGAATTTACAAAACACAAGCAAACATTTGTTTTTCTACTGTATATTTATATATCTATGGAAAAGGCCCCTCTGACTCTCACTAAACCTGGACTGATCACATCTGTATTCAGTGCTTCTGATGTCTCCAATTATGGGAAACTCGAAGAAATAAAAGCTAAAACGGAGTATAAAAATTTTTAATCACACAATACACCGAAAAGCTAATGTGAGGCGACTTGTGAGTGATAATGACAGAGGATCTCATCGTCAAGGACGGATAATGAGAACCTTCAAAACAAGGAACACCAAGCCAATGATGAGCCTCTTTAAAGTCACTTGTTTTCTCCAGACTGGAATACTGCTTTTCACTAACAGCCTCATTCAAAGCAGGAGAATGTACAGAAAACTTTTACTGATCAGTCAGGCATCTTAATTGCTGGGAACGTTTAAAGTCCCTTGATCTGTACTCACTGGAACCAAGGTCAGAAGAGTACATCATAATATACACCAGGAAAATCCTAAAGGGATTGGGCCCAAATCTGCACACTGAAATCACTCCCCACGGTGCAACATACCCCCAGTGAAAAGTAGGGCGCCCCGAGTACACTAAGAAAAAATAATAAGTGTCAGGGCACCAAGACTGTTCAAAAGCCTCCCAACAACTTCCCAAGACGGAATTGGATAGATTATTAAAATCAGTACCTGACCAGCCGGGCTAAGGTTCGTACGTTGGACTGCGTGCAGTAGCATGAGATGTAGGTCAACTATGCTTGTGAGGTCAAATGGGAGACCTAACACAGTCCTCCATCAAAACTCCAGACCGTCGCTAACGCGACGGTCTGGAGTTTTGAGACTCTCTGACCGCGTGTTCAAATCCCACCCGTGGTATGGTTTCACTGTCACATCGAGAGGGAAAGCGTTCAAGTTTAAACGCTCGCTATTATATCCTCTGCCACCACTGTCCGACGTATCGCGGCGTGTATTTCTGTATTTCATTCAACGTAGAGTGATGGAAGTTTGATGGTGAGTCCGCTACTCACTTCCTGGTCTTGACCATAATAATAATAAACAATCTATATCTATTTCTACAAGTTAGTAACAGCCACAGGTTATTTCTTTTCTAATTTGCTTATTTGTAATTAAATATATTTTTTATAGGCTTTTGTAGCCTAACCAAACCCCAACGTCACCGACTTTAATTTAACGTAAAGAAAACATTTGGAGAACACAGGGAACTTGAATACTGACGCTGAACAAAGCGACAAAAACTAACGCTGTAAATAATGAGAACAGCACCTAGATGAATTGCAAGGCTTTATAATCTCAATATTTCAAATATTACAAGCCCCGGCACGTTCAAGCAGTCACACATCTGGGAGACTTCTTTAATATTCTCCTGTTCAATTGGAGTGATCGGCATTCACACTCACACGCCAGGCTGCCAACACCCAGGAGCGTGCGCGCATGCACACTAAAACACACAAAAACACTAAAATACACACACACACACTAAAACACACAGACACACAGACACACACACACACACTATACACACAAACTCACACAACAGGCCTAGTGTCTAATCGACATGTGCCTAGGACAAAATGGTAATTAACACACACACACACACACACACTATACACACACAAACTCACACAACAGGCCTAGTGTCTAATCGACATGTGCCTAGGACAAAATGGTAACTAACACATTTCCAGTAATGTTCCCTGAACAAGCCTCCGTTGAGGGGTGTTCCACCCATAACTTTGAGGCAAACTATGCCCCCTATCCCTGTTACCAGGTAGATATAGTTATTGCACTACCTCTGTGGCTGATTTTGATATTAACCCTTTCGTGTCCACATGAAAGATTTCCCCACCTTATAATACGAGACAATGATAGGAATTTGTATTATATTAGTAGTTACTCAATGTTGGTGTATTCGGTTGCGACACTAGGAACCTTCTCTGGCTAGCTGATAACAGACAGGACCAATGGGAAGCCCTTTACCATGATTATCTTGCCAATGTATCACATAGTGATAGCGTAGCCCCACCTATTTTGCGCTGAAAAGATGAAATATAGAAAATGGAGCAAACCTAAGCTATATATTTAATAATCCCGATGATGATTTATCAATATTAAGATTTAATAATTAATTAAATTACTTGAGTGCGTCATTGACCCTAGCTAGACATGATTAAAATTATAATAATAAAACTGGGAATTAATATTTCCCACGGCCGCCATATTGTCACCAAATGTGACTTAATTCATGTTTTGTGTTCAAAGTATTTAATAAATAGTAGGTCCTCGATATGTTATGGATTTTTTTTATCTATGTTACTAGTCTCACTGACTTAGGCACGTCATAATATTTAGAATGCGAGAGTCGAAGAAATTATTACTCACCGTGAGCTGTGCCTGAAATCTGTGATGTCACAGTATGAGTAATGTTACAGTTTCAAGAGTTAGGTGAATTTATATCCTTTTACTGACCTAGTAATGAAAAATAATTCCACAAGTCTTTTTTTTTTTTTAACCAGATCACAAACCAACATCCTGATCAACAAATAAAACAACCCATATATCATTACATATTCCGTGCCAAGAGAGTTTTGATGTTAAGATCCAGTAAACGCTTTGACCTATAAAGTTATTTAGCATATCTGACAACAAACAAATAAATAAAATCCTAAGACTGTTTAACAGCCTACCATCATACATAAGGAGAATTACCAATACATCTGTCTTCAAGAGGGAGCTGGATAGATACCTAAAGCTAGTACCTGACCAGTCGGGATGAGGATGGTACGTTGGACTGCGTGCGGCCAGCATTAACAGCCTGGTTAATCAAACCCTGATCCATCGGGAGGCCTTGTCATGGACCGGGCCGCGGGGGCATGGACTCCCTGAACACCCTGCGGTAGGTAGGTAGATACTAACACTCCCAAGCCAAAACTATACTGCAAAAATATTCACCATTCAAACCAAGTTCACCCAAAATATTCTCACATGAGGCTAAAATAATCAGCAGAATAAAAAAAAATAATGTCAAAAGACCCTTAAAATTTCTGCGAGACATGAGCCAGAGTCATCAGTAACGCGCCTCAACTATTAAAATCCCATCAAAGAACGCCGAAACCAAGGTATAACATTTACATGGAAAATACTTAAAGGTCAGGAGTCTAGTCTGCAAACTACGTTACAGGAGCGTGAAACCCCGCGATGACTGCTGCAAACCTGGCAACTGCTGTAAATCCGGCGACTGCTGCAAACCCGGTGACTGCTGCAAACCCGGCGACTGCTGCAAACCCGGCGACTGCTGCAAACCCAGTGACTGCCACGAACCCGGCGACTGCTGCAAACCTGGCAATTCCTGCAAACCTGGTGATTACCGGGAACCCGGCGACTGGCACAAACCAGGCGACTGCTGTCTGCTCTGGAAAATATTGAGATGACGAAGATCCCATATATCAGTTACCTTTCTTACTAAGACAAGCTGAATGCATTAAATCTGAACTCTCTGGAAGTCGTAAAATTAGGAGGATACGACTAAAGTGTACAAATGGAAAACAGGAATAAATAAAGGGGATATAATTAATCCGATGAAAGTATCTAATTAAAACAGAACTTGAAGCAATGAATTAAAGTTAGAAAATTTTCGATTTAGTAAGGATACAGGGAAGTACTAGTTTAGCAGCAGAGTTGTAGATGGGTGGAACAAACTCCCAGGTAATGTTATTTAAGGCGAGGACTTTGGGTAGCTTTAAATATAGGTTGGATGGGTATAGGAGTGGGTGCGGTTGGGGTGAAATTTGGACCCGCCTACCATGGACCAATGGACCTACTCCCATCATGTGCTTATTAGAAAAAACTGAGAGTCTTTATTTTTGGTATAGACAATAGCATGGACGTTTTATGTTGACAACCTGTCCTAATTCAACATTAATAGTCGGCCCTGTGGTATAAATAATTATAAGCGTCATGTTTACTAAACCTCTGGAGTTAGTTTGCAAAGTTTCAAGTCTACCGAATGCACATAGGTGCAGAATGGCAGGTATTCCCGATAAGTATAGTAGATAGACATTTTGTGCAGATCAAACTTTTATTATGCGATCACATGGCACTCTAGGCAGAGCTTAATAAAGTCATGATAAAGATTCACACAAAGCGAAACGAAATGCTTACAATAAGGACTAAAGCAAACTGTGTATATACAGATACACACACACACACCACGGTGTATACACCCTGTTCACGAAATGGAGATTGCATCACTAATATTTTCATCTGACTGATGACACTATCTTCAGGCAAATGGCATATAGAATTCTGATATTGTTGGTCCTCCAATATAGTTATTTGTTCCTTGTCAGCATATCAAAAATAAAGTGCAAAAATTCAGTCATATTTACTCAACATGGTGATGACCCGTGATGTCTGTGGAGAAGAGCATTGAAAAAATTAATTGTTAAAGTCAAAGATGCTCAAGAGCTACATCCTAAATCACAGTATGGTTTATAAACTCATCAAAAAGTTGTTTATAAAAATGAGAAACTGTGGCTGCGTGTGCAACATGTAATTTATTCATTTGATAAATTAATGCAAGTTTGAACAGAATGTTTCGAGGAATTCTACAAAACTTCAGAAAAGATCGTCATAAAAATATGTACTGTGACTTCAACTTTTATTGATAGACAAATATTCCATTTAAATGATAAACTTCCCCCACGTTAAACATCACATCTGTGAATAACATCTGCTAACTCGAATGAAAATTCAATCATATAAGGATGGATAAAAGTATATCCCAGTAGCATTCATTATCACAGAGTATATACACAATAGACACACTGTCTTTATTACAGATTAAGTTACTTTCGATGTTAGTTTACACTGGACTGCAATTTTAAAAGACCTACGTGCGGTCGACAGGCATTAAACCTAATAAACTTGAAATAGTAACACTACTGCCACATTTGGTTGACCGAGCAAGCATCAAACAAGCGTGGCCCACCACTTGGCTGCGGGAGTAGGAAAATCTCGAAATCCATCATAGATATATCAAGGGTACATCTACGACACCACGGTCTAATAATTATGTTCTAAAGTGCTGTAACTCCTCGCAGACCTATGCCAATATATTAACCACAAAATGTATCCGTGACAAGCTAAGAAGATCACATTCCCAGCACAGAAGCATACGACAACCATTACTAAAGAAAGCTAAAATGTAAATGTAATTTTATTTGCAAGTTCTAACTCCCAGAACCGTTATAAACGAATAAGCCTGTGTAATTTATCACTTATCAAGGGTGAGTCTTAAGCACAGTTGTGTATACTTCCCCACGTGAAATGAAATGTGTATATATCAACACAAAACGTAAAACCTGTGTAGGTCATTCAGCGTAATGTTGGAGGCTGGATCTCCTGTCCGCTAAGCGAAGACTGATACGCAATTCGGTTGTGCTCTCACCTCCCGGTAAAATGAAGTAAGGTGCAATAACGCAGAACATTACGCAGAAAACATTTACAATATATTTCAGCTTTGAACCGAGGCCAATTTCACGGTTTATCAAAACATTTATAACGAGAATATGACATACTATTAAAATCAAAATTCATTAGATTGCATGAAAACTCCGAATAAAACCCCAAATAACAAGATGTATCTCGGTAACTGCACGACCCCAGCAAGGTATCCCCGTATTGCTTAAGCCCAATCCCCTGTACCAAAATGTGTGCTTGGAATAGTGCAGTGTGTGGCATGTTTGCAATGCAAACCTTTACCTTTGATGAGTTTCGGGAGTTTTTCACCCAGACCAGACATGTCTGGTGCTTGCCTGGTTTACCAGGCTGTTGGTGTTAACGGTCCACTGGCCTACATATTCATCACAGCTTGGCGCAGTTAAATATCAGCACTGGAGATTGAAGCGAATTTGAAGAGGCATTCACAAATCATCATATAGAAATTAATATCCCAATTTGGGTGTGTATGTCCCAATTGGGACATACGCACCCAAATTTAATTGAAACCTTGCAGTAAGAAACACCAACTT
The DNA here is from genome assembly GCF_038502225.1 of Cherax quadricarinatus. Taxonomy (NCBI): domain Eukaryota; kingdom Metazoa; phylum Arthropoda; class Malacostraca; order Decapoda; family Parastacidae; genus Cherax; species Cherax quadricarinatus. Next base: position 17,200,321 of record NC_091319.1, on the reverse strand, counting down.
TGAAACTAAAGAGGTATGATTAAATAAAAATATCCCGAAAACAAGAAATTCTATCCTCAGTAAATTATAAAACGCCTTTAAACGTGTTTTTTCGGTTTTCGTTTTTTCATGTTCTATTTCAAATTCTCTACAATCCAATAAGATTTATATATATTCAAGAAAACCTAATTTGATAAAATTGCTTTAAAAAGTGGCAAATTGGTATCGACACACACCATAATAAAGAAATATACTTCCAATTATGATACTTTAGTATTTAACGTTTGAAGCCTATCAAAAGAGCCATTCTCCAGTAACTGATGCGCTGTATGTCCCTGGTGAGTTTATCGCTTAGTTTTGATCATAATAATAATAATCCAGTAACTGATTTGATTCCAAGTTTAACATTATCAATAAAATTTCACTCAGACTAAATTTGGGGAGCATCATCCTCCTCCTCCAATCGAACACAAAGAGTAGTGGTAAACAGTTAAATCTGAAGCTGCCATAGTGAAGAGCTCTGTTCACAAGGCACAGTTCGCCCCCCATCCTGTTCCTCATCTTCATATCAGACATAGACAGAGATGTAATCCACAGCACCTTGTCATCCTTTGCAGACGATACTAGGATCTGCGCGAGACTGTCATCTATTGAGGACACGGTTAACCTCCAAGAAGATATAAACCAAGTTTTCCAGTGGGCAAAGGAAAAAATATGATATTCAATGAGAACAAATTAAAAATACTCCGTTATGGAAAACTGGAGGAGATAATAACTAGAACAGAGTACACTACAAACTCTGGCCATACAATGGAGTGAAAAATTAATTTAAGGGACCTACCTGGGAGTGGTAATATCTGAGGATCTCACTTTCAAGGATCTCAACAGTGCCACGATCACAAGTGCAAAATAAATGATAGGATGGATAATGAGAACGTTCAAAAAAAAGAGATGCCAAGCTAATAATGATCCTTTTCAAATCACTTGTTCTCTCTAGGCTGGAATACTGCTGTACATTAACATCTCCGTTCAAAGCAGGTGAAATTGCAGATCCAGAGAGTGTACAGAGAACCTTTACTGCACGTATAAATTCTATAAAGCAGCTCAACTACTGGGAACGCTTGGAAGCACTTGACTTGTACTCGCTGGAACGCAGGAGAGAGAGCTATATCATAATGTACACTTGAAAAATCCTAGAAGGAATGGTCCCTAATCTGCACACGGAAATCACTCCCTACGAAAGTAAAAGACTGGGCAGGAGATGCAAAATACCCCCAATTAAAAGTAGGGGCGCCATTGGTACACTAAAACACCATAAGTGTCCGGGGCCCAA
>NC_091319.1:17179009-17194009 GCF_038502225.1 Cherax quadricarinatus | reverse complement strand
GTTATGGTCCTTGAAAGTGAGATCCTCCGACATGATCACTCCCAGGTCTTTGACGTTGGTGTTTCGCTCTATTTTGTGGCCAGAATTTGTTTTGTACTCTGATGAAGATTTAATCTCCTCATGTTTACCATATCTGAGTAATTGAAATTTCTCATCGTTGAACTTCATATTGTTTTCTGCAGCCCACTGAAAGATTTGGTCGATGTCCGCCTGGAGCTTTGCAGTGTCTGCAATGGAAGACACTGTCATGCAGATTCGGGTGTCATCTGCAAAGGAAGACACGGTGCTGTGGCTGACATCCTTGTCTATGTCGGATATGAGGATGAGGAACAAGATGGGAGCGAGTACTGTGCCTTGTGGAACAGAGCTTTTCACCGTAGCTGCCTCGGACTTTACTCTGTTGACGACTACTCTCTGTGTTCTGTTAGTGAGGAAATTATAGATCCATCGACCGACTTTTCCTGTTATTCCTTTAGCACGCATTTTGTGCGCTATTACGCCATGGTCACACTTGTCGAAGGCTTTTGCAAAGTCTGTATATATTACATCTGCATTCTTTTTGTCTTCTAGTGCATTTAGGACCTTGTCGTAGTGATCCAATAGTTGAGACAGACAGGAGCGACCTGTTCTAAACCCATGTTGCCCTGGGTTGTGTAACTGATGGGTTTCTAGATGGGTGGTGATCTTGCTTCTTAGGACCCTTTCAAAGATTTTTATGATATGGGATGTTAGTGCTATTGGTCTGTAGTTCTTTGCTGTTGCTTTACTGCCCCCTTTGTGGAGTGGGGCTATGTCTGTTGTTTTTAGTAACTGTGGGACGACCCCCGTGTCCATGCTCCCTCTCCATAGGATGGAAAAGGCTCGTGATAGGGGCTTCTTGCAGTTCTTGATGAACACAGAGTTCCATGAGTCTGGCCCTGGGGCAGAGTGCATGGGCATGTCATTTATCGCCTGTTCGAAGTCATTTGGCGTCAGGATAACATCGGATAGGCTTGTGTTAATCAAATTTTGTGGCTCTCTCATAAAAAATTCATTTTGATCTTCGATTCTCAGTCTGGTTAGCGGCTTGCTAAAAACTGAGTCATATTGGGACTTGAGTAGCTCACTCATTTCCTTGCTGTCATCTGTGTAGGACCCATCTTGTTTAAGTAGGGGCCCAATACTGGACGTTGTTCTCGATTTTGATTTGGCATAGGAGAAGAAATATTTTGGGTTTCTTTCGATTTCATTTATGGCTTTTAGTTCTTCCCGCGATTCCTGACTCCTAAAGGATTCTTTTAGCTTAAGTTCGATGCTTGCTATTTCTCTGACCAGTGTCTCCCTACGCATTTCAGATATATTGACCTCTTTTAGCCGCTCTGTTATTCTTTTCCGTCGCCTGTAAAGGGAGCGCCTGTCTCTTTCTATTTTACATCTACTCCTCCTTTTTTTTAGAGGAATAAGCCTTGTGCTTACATCGAGTGCCACCGAGTTAATCTGTTCTAGGCATAAGTTGGGGTCTGTGTTGCTTAGTATATCTTCCCAGCTTATATCGGTTAGGACTTGGTTTACTTGGTCCCACTTTATGTTTTTGTTATTGAAGTTGAATTTGGTGAATGCTCCCTCGTGACTAATCTCATTATGTCGGTCTGGGGCTCCGCGCATACATGTCTGAACCTCAATTATGTTGTGATCTGAGTATATTGTTTTTGATATGGTGACATTTCTTATCAGATCATCATTGTTAGTGAAGATGAGGTCTAGTGTATTCTCCAGTCTAGTAGGCTCTATTATTTGCTGGTTTAAATTGAATTTTGTGCAGAGATTTAAAAGCTCGCGTGAGTGTGAGTTTTCATCAGAGCTGCCTCCTGGTGTTATTACTGCAACAATATTATTTGCTATATTCCTCCATTTTAGGTGCCTTAAGTTGAAATCCCCCAGGAGCAAGATGTTGGGTGCAGGAGCTGGAAGATTTTCCAGACAGTGGTCAATTTTTAACAGCTGTTCCTGGAATTGCTGGGATGTTGCATCCGGAGGCTTGTAGACTACCACAATGACTAGGTTTTGGTTCTCGATCTTTACTGCTAAAACTTCCACTACATCATTTGAGGCATTTAGCAGTTCTGTGCAAACAAGTGACTCTGCAATGTACAGGCCAACCCCCCTTCCTTTTTGCCTGTTCACTCTGTCACATCTGTATAGGTTGTAACCTGGGATCCATATTTCGTTGTCCAAGTGATCCTTTATGTGGGTCTCAGTGAAAGCCGCGAACATTGCCTTTGCCTCTGCAAGCAGTCCACGGATGAAAGGTATTTTGTTGTTTGTTGCTGGCTTTAGACCCTGTATATTTGCAAAGAAGAATGTTATCGGACTGGTGGTATTGTTGGTACTGGGGGGGGGGGATTTTTTCTCCGGCATTAGTATCTGTATCTGTTGGTTTGGAGTGGAGGCCATCGACTGTGGTTCCACTCCAGGAATGACTGGATTTGGTGTACTATTTCTGCCATTTCCTGCCAGTTTTTTTTCCTTCCTGGCACTAAAAAACCTCTCCCTCTTGAGTGGCTGTGGCTACCCAGGTTTTCCCATGGCCTGGATGTTTTGCATCTTTTTGTCCCCTTTAGATGGTATGCCTGGCAATTTAAATTATAGCACAGTCTTTCCTGTACTGAAGAGGTACACAGTTCAGGGTGAAAAAGCTTACAGGAAGGGAGTTTGCATTTTCCTGTTGTCATATGGGCATGGCATTTTCTAGGGTGGTCATAGTTGCACGTCCCATCTGTTTTTCCAGATTTCCCATGCCAGCAGATACCAAGTGCATAGTATGTGCACAGGCTTGGTTTCCGTTTGCCTTGGGTTTCTGTGACTGTATTCCCTGTTGGTGCATGTTTCCCTGTCTTACTTCTATCCTCCCTAGCACCAACAATGGAGCTCCCACCAGTTGTTTTTGGTAATATATCCTCACTATTGCTAGTGGAGTCCTCTTGTTTGCTATTTCCTGCGGTATTTCTAGTTTGCAATATTGGTTTTATCTTATCTTTGATTACACTTGTTTCCCTACTATGGCTTAATCGTTCAATACGTTCAGTGAAAGAGGTCAGTACTGACTACCGCTTCACTGTTGGGGTAGACAACCGCTTCACTGTTGGGATAGACTGCCGCTTCACTGTTGGGATAGACTGCCGCTTCACTGTTGGGATAGACTGCCGCTTCACTACTGTGGTAGACTGCCGCTTCACTGTTGGGGTAGACTGTCGCTTCAATTGGGGTAGACTAGCTTCATTGCTGGGATAGACTGTCGCTTCACTGCTGGGGTAAACTGTCGCTTCAGTGCTGGGTTGGCTGCCGCTTCACTGCTGGGTTGGCTGCCGCTTCACTGCTTGGGCAGACTGCCGCTTCACGGCTGGGGTAGAGTGCGGCTTCATTACTAGGTTGGCTGACGCTTCACTGCTGAGTTGGCTGCCGCTTCACTGCTGGATTGGCTGTCTCTTCACTGCTGGGGTAGACTGCCGCTTCACTGCTGGGGTGGGCTGCCTCTTCAATGATAGGATGGACTGCCGCTTCATTGATGGGATGGGCTGCCACTTCATTGATAGGATGGGCTGCCGCTTCATTGATGGGATGGGCTGCCGCTTCATTGATGGGATGGGCTGCCGCTTCACTGATGGGGTGGGCTGCCGCTTTATTGGTTGGATGGGCTACCGTTTCATTGATGGGATGGGCTACCGCTTCATTGATGGGATGGGCTGCCGCTTCATTGATCGGATGGCCCACCACTTCATTGCTAACAAAGGCTGGTGGATAATACGTTTGATTAAGGCGTAACAACAGCACGAAGGTCATTAAGACGCACTCCACCACGAACACTAATCACAGGAAAACTTGAATAACTAAGATAGGGACCAAAGCAAATTCTCAGTAAGTATACTGAGCTACACTTAAGCTACACTTAGTGTATATACACTAAGACATCTCTCGGTGTATATACACTGAGACAGACATATCTCAACATGTGTATAGTGAGACACCCTGCGCTGGTGGGGTGTTACTGAGCAAGACAAACTGAGTCTGGTAAAGGAAACGAGAGTCAGGAAGGTGGAGGAGACTCGCGTCGAGGTATGCTTCCGCAAATTCATAAAACATTGGCAAGGTACTGGGTAGGAGGCTGGAGGGAGGAGTTGGGGGAAGGAGGGTAGGAGGTTGAAAAGTGGAAGAGGAGAGGTAAGTGGTGGACGAGGAAGGGTAGCAGGGAGAAGGTGAGGGGTTGGAGGTGGAAAACTGGAAGAGGAGGGGTCGGGGGTGAAAGAGGAGGGGTCAGAGGTGGAAGAGGAGGGGTCAGAGGTGGAAGAGGAGAAGTAGGAGATGGGGAGGAGGATAAGAGAGAGGGGGAAAGAAAAGGGAGTAGGAGTGAGAGTTAAGGGGGAGTTCTTGGAGGAGTGTGAATGGAAGGAAAGTTATGGGAGAAGGTCATGGGAGGAAGGGAAAAGTTGAGCTTTCTAAGTGCTGAAAACTTTCAACACATCCTCCTAACAACTGTCACTCGTTTTCACATGGACTTTCCAGTACATTTATAAGTTAGGTTACGAAGGAAAAAACTATAAATATAAGATAAAAGGTGATAAAATAAGTTTGCCACGCGAACGTACAGCTAACAGCCACTGCGCACGGCTGATGTAAAACAGTCATATTTCAACTGTTCAAGGCTCTGTCAACAGCCATCCATTTGACTGCTTTTATAGCTATATCATGATGAATGTAGTTCAGGGGTCGAACTGAAAAGTTATGGGAAAAAATAGAGAAGGAAAGGCAGTGGTCACACGTGAAGATAACTTTGACCTGGAAGATCACCCGATTCTCACTTTAGTAAACAAGTGAACACGACTTTAACGTTACACTCCGCTCACTAAGTTGTTTTATTGTCATAACGATTTTGGGAGTCAACCTTACAGGTTTAATGCTTCACTATTAATACAAAAATAACGAATTAAAAGGTACAATACTACAATCACTACTACTACTACGGCCTCTCGTAGATATCCTGGCTGCCTTCCCTTCGTGCTTGTGTGTCACTAGTTAATAATCCAAGTCGACCCACAACGTCATCACAAGTTTCATTGCCCCATGTGCGATTAGATTTTAGATTTTGCCACCGAAGTGGCTAGTTTATTGTGCACCCCATATCCATCCTGTGGACGGTAGCGCGAGAGCATATGGATACACAAAAGGCCTAGGAACTAGGCCCCAAAGGGTTAACAGGAATACATATGGATTTATATCTACATATCTATAGTTCACTTATCTGTTACAAGCAAATTTAGGAAATTTGCTTAGTATATCTGGTATCTTATTTTCATTAATAAGATATCTTGACATGTCACATAGGTTATTATACTGTCTGTCTCTGTATTCCTCAATAAGTGGACAATTAAGCACATAGTGTTCAAGAGAGTGACCATATGCCTGATCACATAATTTACATTTAGTTTGATCATCATCTGTGTGTCTCCCAAACTGCCAGAAGTACTTGTAACCAAGCCTAAGCCTGGCCTCTACAACATCAGTCAGTCTGTTCACATTGCACGTTGCTCCATAAACATACTTATCTACGTTCATGTTATCATAGTGGGTTATAGATCTACTCAGGCTTCTAACTGCATTCCTATAACAATCATTTTCATTATTTACTTCTCTCCTAATATTATTCCTAATGCTAGACACAGTTATACCAAAGTTATATTCTACATTCTCCTTCTGGGTACTCTTCTTGGCTAACATATCAACTTTAAGGAGTAATCCAATGTGTGATGGGATCCATAGCAATTGTACATTAATTCCTTTGTCCCTAATTTTTGAGTATCTATACCTGGCTTCTCCAATGAGCATGTTGTTGGAGTCATTATATGAGTCAATGTGCGGGTTATTCGTGTACAAAAATAATAGTAGCGAGTGAAGACTTTCGTTTTAATCCCGGTTGGGCTTATCAGAACTAAGGTGGTGACACACTGCTGAGAGGAAAAAAAAAAGTTTCAATCTAGACTATGTCCAGAATTAAGTCAAAGACAAATATTTATAATGCACAGACTGTGTCAGTGCAGCCGCCCAGGCTGAGGGGAAGCGTGAGAGGCAGTGTCACAACCACCAGTGACACTGTCACAAGCATCAGTGACACTGTCACAAGCATCAGTGACACTGTCACAAGCATCAGTGACACTGTCACAACCATCAGTGACACTGTCACAACCATCAGTGACACTGTCACAACCATCAGTGACACTGTCACAACCATCAGTGACACTGTCACAACCATCAGTGATACTGTCACAACCATCAGTGATACTGTCACAACCATCAGTGACACTGTCACAACCATCAGTGACACTGTCACAACCATCAGTGATACTGTCACAACCATCAGTGACACTCACAAGTTTATGTATCACTTTCCAAAATCTACCAGACAGTCGTTCCAAGTTAGGTTAGGTTGAACATTAAAATGGTATAAAATACCGACAGGTTGTTAGGTAAGACACATATGCAACAGTTAGGTATCTTTATTATGAAACGTTTCGCCTACACAGTAGGCTTCTTCAGTCAAGTACAGAAAAGTTGATAGAAGCAGAAGATACTTGAAGACGATGTAATCAGTCCATCACCCTTAAAGTTTTGAGGTGGTCAGTCCCTCAGTCTGGAGAAGAGCATTGTTCCATAGTATGAAACAATATGGAGATGAAGTGACAGGATGGAGCTTTTTATAGCGCCAAGAGGTGAGACGTAGGCCACTAGGAGAGGTAAGAACTCAGATGTTGAGAGATCAGGTCCCTCTCAAATCCAGCCGCTCTCACTAGTGGAAGTTGTCGAAGTTGATTGCAGGTCTGTACCAAGATACCCTTGTGTTGCAGTGTCTGACAGATTGAACATTAAAATGGTATAAAATACCGACAGGTTGTTAGGTAAGACACATATGCAACAGTTAGGTATCTTTATTATGAAACGTTTCGCCTACACAGTAGGCTTCTTCAGTCAAGTACAGAAAAGTTGATAGAAGCAGAAGATACTTGAAGACGATGTAATCAGACTGAGGGACTGACCACCTCAAAACTTTAAGGGTGATGGACTGATTACATCGTCTTCAAGTATCTTCTGCTTCTATCAACTTTTCTGTACTTGACTGAAGAAGCCTACTGTGTAGGCGAAACGTTTCATAATAAAGATACCTAACTGTTGCATATGTGTCTTACCTAACAACCTGTCGGTATTTTATACCATTTTACTGTTCAATCTGTCAGACACTGCAACACAAGGGTATCTTGGTACAGACCTGCAATCAACTTCGACAACTTCCACTAGTGAGAGCGGCTGGATTTGAGAGGGACCTGATCTCTCAACATCTGAGTTCTTACCTCTCCTAGTGGCCTACGTCTCACCTCTTGGCGCTATAAAAAGCTCCATCCTGTCACTTCATCTCCATATTGTTTCATACTATGGAACAATGCTCTTCTCCAGACTGAGGGACTGACCACCTCAAAACTTTAAGGGTGATGGACTGATTACATCGTCTTCAAGTATCTTCTGCTTCTATCAACTTTTCTGTACTTGACTGAAGAAGCCTACTGTGTAGGCGAAACGTTTCATAATAAAGATACCTAACTGTTGCATATGTGTCTTACCTAGGTTAGGTTATAAATCATACAACGTATGTAAGCATAAGTTAATGGCTTACATACGTTGTATGTAAGCCATTAACTGCAGTTCAGTTCACATCCATAATTCATTTTAAGTTATATATAATAAGCAACGGCAGATTTTGACAAAATAGGAAATTTTCCTGCTATTTAGAAAAAAAATGGATAACACTAAAAGCTTAGTCAGGCAAAGCCGCTCAAACTTTGCCACCACGACAAGGGAGCCCAGCGCTGGATGGAAGTGGGGGGAAGGGTGGATAGATAAAACATGGGAGAAGGCTGTGGAAGGCAAGGAAAATTATAATCATATGCGAAAACAAGCCCTAAACCCGTATGGAGTAAGAAGGAAGGATATGAGAGGGTTACTTCTGGTGATAAATTTTAAGGAAGAAGGGTGAGAGATGATGGAAAATAGGAGGAGAGAGATAATAGAAGTATCGTGGCAAGGAACACTTATTGTATTATTATTATTATTAACATTCGCATAAATCGCTAAAACCGTAAGGGTCATTCAGAAGAAACGAGTGCTGACCTTAATTAAAGGCCTTTTAACCCATTAACTGCCGAGCAGGTGCAGTAAACCAGTTAATAGGCGAGACTTTTAGAAAGGAGGGTAGACTGGATAGGTGTTGAAGGAGAGGTTAAAAATGAAGTGACATGCTTCTCGTGAAGAGGACACGTTCAAAATATGGATTTTCCAGCTCGGGCCGACTATCCTCGCAGTGTGACGATGAATATGTCTTCGTGCGATGACACATGTGAGTCATGTGTTACATGTGCGGTCGTGAGAGAACAGTTTCCACATCTGACAACAGTGAAAGTGAACGATCATAAACACAATTACAGTTTAATTACGTACAGCTTGTTTACCACTCTACCAGTGATTACCTGTGCTGAGACAGCACAGGAAAACAGTAGGAAAGACATTGAAAAGTTGATGAGTGAGACATATGTGCGACACTAGGTAATTCATCGTTGCATTCGACTTACGAAGCCTTTAGCGCAGGCGAAACGTTTCGTCTTGAAGCTACCTAGTGCTGAAGAATTAGACATATGTGCGACGTCTGGGTATCTTTATTTGTAGACGTTTCGCCATCTAGTGGCTTTATCAATACAAGTACATAAGATGAAGACTGTAGAACCATATACAAAAGATAATGTAATCAGTCCCTACTTCCACTGGGGAATCCCGCCTACCAGTGACACTGCCTCCGTCTGCTGCACGTAACTCTTCTGACGCCAGTATATAAACGCCAGTCTTTCTGCCTTTGCTTCAGATTCTTCAAGACTACTGGGCTCTTCAGCTCCAAGAGTGAGGGACTGATTACCTCATCTTTTGTATAGTTATACAACATTTACATTATGTCCTTGTATTGTACTGATAAAGCGAAATGTCTTTAAATAAAGATACCCAGATGTCGCACGTGTCTTAATTCTTCATCTTGTCAGTACTGTATACCAGTGATTCCCAGAGAGGGCAGTACTGCCCCCTTGGGGGCGGTGGAAAGGTCCAGGGGCACGTTGAGGAAAAAGGGGGCGGTAGGGGGCGGTAGGGGGCGGTAGGGTGGCATCAGAACCAAGGAAGCGTTTTTTACAAAAACTATGGAACAAAATCTAAGTCACGAACACTTAAGCAACAAATGCTTTACAATGAAATGGGGTTAATCTTATCAAAGTCAAGTTAGCTCTTTCCACTTTTTTGTCCAGGTTAGTTATTCAAACGTATAAAAGCCCGTCGTGAGCTTTTCCAGTGTCTGAGCCTCTTTGAACTGGAGAAGAGCGTAACACACGATGACCTTCCAGTGTATTGTACTCCCTAATTGTGGTTGCAGGGGTCGAGACTCAGCTCCTGGCCCCGCGCACCTGAATGATCTGCATGGACCTGCTCCGCATGGGTCAGTAGGCCTGTTGCAGTGTACCCTCTTTCTTATGTTCTTATAAAGACATGTCTGATAGATTTCAGGATCTCTTTTTACTTAAAATACCCAAGTAGGTGATCAGTCCATTCTTAGATATCAGCAATGAGGAAACATGAATGGTGGAAGAAGAACTGATTTCACTCCAAAATGACAATGAACTGTGGCCAAGGTTCAAAATTTCATATCAAGATTTTTGGTTACAAAATAACATTTCTGATTGCTACCCTGCACTGTGGAACAAAGTCAATATGTACTTTATTGCTTTCCCAACATCACTTTTAATAGAGCGAGGCTTCAGTGCAGTCGCCAAGGTTCTTTCCAGGGAAAGAAACAGACTGAAAATTATTGAACGCTGGGATCTTAGACTTCTAAGTGCCTTCAAGACTGATGTTGAGAAGCTGATGTTCCTGCACCAAGCACATCCATCTCATTAGAACTGTGAAGACAATGTAGTTACAGATGAGATGTAAATTTATCCCTTCATATTGTTAAATAAATTGGTTTACTATGTTAATATTTATTTGTGAAATAAATACGCTTGTTGATAGTGTTAGATGAGCTGTTTTGAATTTAGAGTAAACCTAATACCAAGAAAGAGGTGTGTTGATATGTGTGTGTGTGAGGGGGAGGCGGCACTAGGGATGCGACCTGGGAGCCAAGGGAGCGGTAGCCTGAAAAAAAATTGGGAACCACTGCTGTATACCATTCATGTACTACCTAATACTACACGTGTCTCACTCATCAACTTGTGGGTACTAATACACCATTTATAATAAGACTGAAAGATACTGAACTGTGGAAAGCGCAGAGAAGACCAAGTTCATTGCTCCCTTCCCCGAGCACCAGCATGTCTAGAGACTAGGCACAAATTCTTTATGTCTGCTGAAGACAAAACGCAGCCAACATTGAATTAAAAGTCTGCATCACAATTAATGCACTTTCATTATCCATAGTCCGAGACTACACCTCATGAGGAGACTGACATGTTAGTGATGCAGACGAAATCGGCCAAAACAGAGGCAGTGCTAAAACTACCCACATCTGAAGAAAAATACCAATGAAGACTCAAATAACACAGAAAAGGGAAAAATATTCATAGGTAAGGAGAGGTGCGAGGCGCTCAACCAACGATTCCAGTTGTGTTTACAAATGAGCAAGTTGGCAATGTATATTATATTAAAAAAAACCACCGCTGAACTCGTATGGGTCATACAGTGATGGGATATTGATCCACTGGCACAAAGCATAATTATGAAAAACTGTACAGAACTGGCGTAATACTCAACATGCTAACAAAGAAATCCCCAGAAAACTGTATTATGCTAACAAGTTTAATAAAACAAGTGCAACTAATATTACATAAAATGTCACACTAGTTGCACTTGTGTCCTTTTACCGAACATTGTCTGTAATTCTAACAACATTAATGCAAAACAAAAACGATATAAAAAAAAAAGACCTGGAAAAAACACTAATATACGGGTTCAAATAAATTCGCTAGGACCAAAAAGATTATTATAAGTCAAATGAACCTCAAATCCAAATCTTCGAAATACTGTTAGGTAAAAGGACACAAGTGCAGCTAATGTGACATTTTATTTTGGCAATTTTTAGCTCCCCAGGAACTTTGTCAAGTAGGATTGACAAAGTTCCTGGAGAGGGAAATGTTGTCGCATTAAAATTTCACATTAGTTGCAATTGTGTCCTTTTACTTAACATATTACACAAATAACCCGCACATAAAAGACAGAAGCTTACGACGACGTTTCGGTCCGACTTGGACCATTGACAAAGTCACACTAACAGAGGAGGAGCAGGACGGCTATATATAGGCAGGAAGAGGTGGAGGTATTAGAAGTGGTAGTAGTAGAAGTAGTAGTAGTACTACTACTACTTCTACTACTACCACTTCTAATACCTCCACCTCTTCCTGCCTATATATAGCCGTCCTGCTCCTCCTCTGTTAGTGTGACTTTGTCAATGGTCCAAGTCGGACCGAAACGTCGTCGTAAGCTTCTGTCTTTTATGTGCGGGTTATTTGTGTATCGTTCCAGTCACGGTATTGTGCCTTTTTGTTATTTATACTTAACATATTGTTCGTAATTCTACCAACGTTAATACACTCCGAAATACTGAATAAAGCAACTTACTCTCTACTATAGGTTCAAGCATTGCCAGTAAAATTCCAAACTCCCATGCTGGCCCAAGATAGAGATTATTACCTCACTGATAATTACCCAAGCTCTCTATACCTATCCCAAAACTAATTCTACAGAGTTACCCTCAATAATGAATTCGCTAAAACACAAAGTCAATATACAACCATTCTTATATAAGAAAGTTGCTTATGTGGTAGCACTTACTACCGCAGTATTGTCAACAAAACCATGGAAACCAAAACTTTTTCAAACATACTTAAGCTAGCAATATTCTGCCAGTTCACAAAAGTGAATACCTATCGGAAATCAATTATCACAAACCAATAATTAACTTGCAGTTATTGTCTAAAAAAAGACTGAAAAAAAAATACATATAGAAATGTATGCATTCATCGGTAATCAATATTCTTAATTAACCCGCTAGTTTGGTTTCAGGTCAGGAAAAAGTACGAAGGATGCAATAACAGAAATTCTTAACAATCTATTCATCTCTAGATGTGGAAAGAAAAACACTTAGCACTCCTGCAGTGTTCCTTTTTCTTGTCCTTAGACTGACCCCGCTTCTACTTCTACTTCTACTACGTCTTTCCCTCCATTCCTCTACTATTGCTACTCAAGGTTGAGGGACTGATTACCTCATTCTCCTCCTGTTCCTCAAGTTTCTCCTACGTATGGACTGATGAAGCCACTGTGTGGCGAAACGTTTCCTCAATAAAGATACCCAAGAGTTGCACATGTGTCTAATTTATCAACATGTCGGTTCTCTGAACCATTCATCTACAAACTATTGCTACTACCTATTGCCTCCCTTCACCCTTCACTCCCCTTTCTCTCTTGTGACACTAAACTACTCTTCCTAATCTCTGCTTCCACTATTTTTTTCTATTACTTCCACTACCACTACTTCCTTTTCTCTCCCTCCTCTCTTGTCCCCCTCGCCTATGTATACTGGCTGCCTCTTTTCTGTTACCATACATCCCATATCAGACGCTAGGTGTTCGACACACCTCCAGAGACTCTCCTGGGTCGTTCTGGCACTCGGGCTGCGGCCTGAGTGCCAGGAATGGCTCAATTAGAGCTGAAAAAGTCACCGTGCCTTTGCCATAGGAATTCCCCCGCCATAGGGCTGTAAGCGGAACACCACTTGACATGAATGTTCACCGTGGGAATGGTCAAGGCGACTGCGCGACCCACTCCTACTACTACGAGCCCGAGTCCAGAGAGTTACACTCCGTAGAGTGAGGGCAAATCAAAATGAAGTGAGCACGTCAGTGCAACTGCGACCACGGACCCTGCTACAACCCTGCCTGCAGCGTACATGCTACGCCACTGACGGGTCATTTTATGATCAAGACCCGTGCCAGGCCGTGTACTGGCGAGTTAAACAACAATCTTTTCTGTTAGTGTTACTTTGTAAATGGTCCAGGTCGGACCGAAACGTCGTCGTAAGCTCCTCTCTCCTATTTGCGGGCTATTTGTATAATGTAGTATTACTGTTAGGTACCAATTGTTTGGCTATGGTTTTGAATATACAGTACTATAAATATCATGCTTCTGAGGCATGGTGTTGGTGACTGCTATCATGGCCATTTCCACTTTCTTCTGCTTAATGAATTAACAGTCTCGAATTATTCCACTTCATTATGTGCCTCTCGGCTGTTCTATGTTGAACACAGGTATTATTTTGGTCGTCCCAAGTGCAAGTGTACCTGTGCTCGTGAACCGGGAGTCCCATTGGCCTTGATGCGTTGCTGATATACTTATCGCATCTTTGCAAAGGCATATAAATGCCAGCCTTGGTAATGGAATCGCCTGTATACCTTGTTATTATTTCTCACTAAGCCTTTAATAGAGGTCGAGGCATTGGTAGCTATTTTCAGATGTCTGATATTGCTAATGATACATTACAGTAGAAGCCACGCTGCTGACTGGAATAACAGTGTACTTATTAAGCGGGTCTCTTGAATTGTCAATGTTGTTTCTGTTGAAAATACATATAGCTTTCTTCCTGCAGTTAGTGATGTAATGCTGTGGTAAGTGAGGTAGTCTGAAGGCCTGTTTAAGATGTTCACATTCCTCAAGATAGTTTGCGATGGAAATCCCTAGAAGCCCCAGAAAAAATCCTATCATCACGCTCTCGCCTCACACACTGAGTGTTCATGGTTCAGTAACTGGTCTGGGTGTGATTCCCTACACCTGCTGTCCCGTTCACCTAGCAAGTAAGTGGGTATCTGGGTGTTAGTCGATAGGTGTGGGTCATATCCTGGGGGACAAGACTGAAGGACCCTAGTGGAAATAAGAGCCCTCGATGACTCGCTGACTTTCTTGGGTTATTCTGGGTGGCTAATTCTCCGGGTTAAAAAATCAGAACAGAATCATATCTCATTTCTAACCACCTCTCTCTCTTACCACCTCTTGTGCCGTATATACGACTCGTTCAAGCTATTAGGAATGGGGAAGTCACTAGTGGCAAAACATGCCTTTAATAAATCTCTTAATATTTGCATACATGTCTCTTTTCTTACCACAGCTTGTCTTATTTATCTCTGGAAAATAAAGAATATTCAGTTGTCTTCTCACTGATCTAAGAAAAGCCTTTGAAGCGGTAGACCACATTCTACTGATTAAACTAGAATACCGGAATCAGAGTCCATGATCTCATAAAATCCTACCTTAATGACAGACAACAAAATGACCATTAATTACACCTCGTTAATTCGACATAAATTGACACAGGGGTACCACAGCCAGCGTCCTAGGTCATCCATTATTTCCCTTCTGCACCGTGATCTGCCTAATGCCTCATAGAAACAAACCATTTCTACAGTTGACAACGTTTATCATCTCAAATCCAAATAACATTGTCCTCGGCAACACTCTGATTGAGGACAAGTGTACAATGACGGCTCGTAAGAATATCTACTTGGATGAAAAGACAACAGTCATTCAGTACTGGTAAGACCTACATAGTATTTGGATATAGAACTAAAAATGTTCAATTTAACACAAGATAAGTAATGTACACACTGACAGACGAGAGAAAATTCGTGGACACTCATCCAGCACATATCAAGGAAAATTTCTAAAACATTGAGAGTTCTTTCAATAAACGTTACTATGTACCTCAAACATTGTGCTGCTGTCCGGTATATCCTTACATCACTTATAGCAAATATGCTCGGGGATCTACAACAAATGGTTATTAAAATGATCATTGAAGTTCCAGATAAAATACAAAATATCAACACTTCATGATACTGTACA
>NC_091319.1:17105619-17178909 GCF_038502225.1 Cherax quadricarinatus | reverse complement strand
AGCCAGGAGAGGAAACAGACGTCGTGGTTCACAAACTAACCAGAACCAGGCTCATTCTTCCAATTCGGGGGAATCAGAGCGCCCAAGTCTACTCGTCCAGTCGTGACAGTAGTAGGTGATAATGAGTACACCATCCCAGTCCAGAATTCCTATGAAGCCTTAGCCAGCCTTGAGATTGACAGCCCTGCTGTTGATGCTGCTTCACACGTCTGACGTAGAGGAATTTGGGGATGAAGTAGAAAATGCCTTCTCCAATGACAACCCACCTTTGTTTGCATACAACTCCTAATGAAATGATTGGTCCATTAGTACAAGCTTCTGTCCATAATGCGCCCGTTCATGTGTTCATGGACTCTGGTGCACAAGTTAATATCATTAGGTCTAGCTTGTTTAAAGAGAAGCAGTTACGACATGTCCTCCTCGTTGAACCAACTACTGTAACCTCCCTTAGTGGGGTAGCTGGTTCCCTTCTGCGAGTCCGAGGTCAGACTTCGCTCACCTTTACTATCCAAGGCAAAGACTTTACTGCTGCTTTCCTTGTTGTCGACCAGATTACTTTCCCTGGTGACCTTCTACTGGGATTTGCTTCCATGCGAGACTCGCGCATTGTGCTCAACCCGTACCGATGGCATGCCCAAATTGACGACTTGATCGTTCCATTCTGGGGTTACCAGCTTGGGTCAGAAATCTGTCATATTGCTGCAGAGTATGATGTACGCATTAAGTCCTTACAAGCCAATGCATTCTCCAGTAGCGTACCCAAGCGGTCAGGCACTGGTAATTCTGTCACTCCCATCTGTGTTCCACCTACACCTTCAGACTTGCAGGATAGTGTTCCGTTGTCTCAAGTGTCCGAGGACACTCAGACTGCCTTGAGTGCATAGCCTATCCCTGCAATGACTGCTAGTTTGAGTAGTAGTTTCTCCACAGGGGATGCCTTGTCAGAAAATGATTACTTGAAACTAGTAATGCCATCTCTTGTTGATGTCACATGCCGTCTGCAGAAAGACGTCTCTGTTGCGGCTAGTGCTCTCACTAGTGTCTGTTGTTGTTCCTAATGTTCCAGATGGTGATAACGTCCTAGTTGACAGTGATTCCTGCAAGGTCAAGGGTTTATTTGTTGAACTTTCCTTACATGTTGTAAGAGACAGTAAGATCAATTTATTCCTTGCTAACACTCCGGGTCACAGTGTTCGTCTCAGAGCAAATACCAACCTCGTTGACCTAGTTCACTATCCTTGCCCTGTTCAAGTACAGGATGACGTGCCACCTGACCAGTGGGTCGGTGCTATTTCAACAGTGGAGACCTCATCCACTCTGCTAGATCAATCTATCCCACCAGTTGAGGAGAAAGACTTAGCTACCACTGATTTCCCAGATGACGTTTGCTTGTTGACGCTGTTGAACAAACGTCGTACAGCCATTGCCTTACCAGGTGAGAAGATGGGTATAACGAACTTATTGTCCCATCGTATTCCACTTGAACCTGGTACCAGACCTATTTATATACCTGCGTACAGAATGCCTCATTCCCAAGTTGCTGTCGCAGAGGAACTGATCAGTCAAATGCTCAATGATGTAGTTATTGCACATAGCAATTCACCCTGGAATGCGCCCTTGATTCTAGTGCCTAAGTAGGACGGCACTTGGCGCCCGGTGATTGACTTTAGGAAGTTAAATGCGAAAACCATTCCAGATCGCTTCCCACTTCCTGTACTAGGTGACCTTTTACGCAATATCGGAGATAACAAAGTCTTCTTAACCCTGGACTTGTTACAAGGGTTTTGGCAAGTCCCTCTTCACGAGGACAGCCAAGAGTTAACTGCATTCTCCACTCCCACAGGTCATTATCACTTCCTCCATATGGCGTTTGGATTACGATCGTCTCCAATCACGTTCTCTAGACTCATGACCAACATCTTTAGAGGTCTTATAGGTAAAGCACTTATGGTGTACTTAGACGACGTAATCGTCATGTCCGAAGACGTGGACACACACCTGAAAAGACTTGATATAGTACTTGGCAAGCTTGAAGAAGCCAATTTAAAGATCAAACTGTCCAAATGTCAATTTTTCAGATCAGAAATTAAGTTTCTTGGTCACGTAGTCACTCCTAGAGGGGTTACGACTGATCAAAGTAAAGTAACTGCAGTACTAAATTTTCCAACTCCCAAAATTGCTGATGCTGAAAGATCCTTTGTGGGCTTAGCAGGTTTTTATAGATCTTTCATTGTCAATTTTTCTTCCATAGCTGCTCCGCTAACTGAATTGCTTAAGAAAGATGCTCCTTTTGTTTGGACCTTCCGTCAAGAAAGAACATTCCAAACTCTAAAAGAAAAGTTAACATCTGCTCCAATTTTGAAATTCCCAGATTTTTCTAAGCCCTTCTATCTGACAACTGATGCTAGTTCAATTGGCATAGGTGCCGTACTAGCTCAGAAGACTGATGGCAAGTACAACGCAGTTGCATTTGCTAGCAGTCCTTACGAAGGCTGAACGTAATTATACAGTAACGGAGCAAGTAGCTTTAGCAATAGTATGGTCTTTAAAGCACTTCCGAGACATTATTTACCAGTACCCTGTTCATGTCTTGACAGACCATGCACCACTGATACCTTTATTCCAGAACAAACAGCCTACTGGAAGGTTAGCCAGATGGACCTTGACTATCCAAGAGTTCAATCCCACTTTTGAACATTTACCTGGCAAGTCGAATGTAGTCGCAGATGCTTTATCGCGACACATTAGTGTAGTTAATGCAGATCCTCCATTTACTGTCGAGGATGTCAAAAATGCCCAAAGAACAGATCCCATGTGGTCTGGTGTGATTCGATTCCTGCTCCAGGAAGATCTTATTCTTACTGTGAAGCCACCAGCACCCATTAGTGACTTTGTAATGAGCCAAGAATTACTGTATCGAACAGCAGAGTTGGGTACTCCAAGCAGAAGAGTTTACCAGTTAGTAATTCCACAGTCACTAGTGAACGTAGCTCTACAGCTAGTTCATGATGCACCAGGTGTTGCACACCCTGGTATGGATCGTTCTGTGAAACAAGCCAGAATGAAATACTTTTCGCCACGTATGGCAACTGACATTTCCGAGTATGTTAAGAAATGTAGTGTCTGTATGCAACATAAAGGAAATGTCAATGGTCCTAATCCAATCCAAATGTACCCAACCACTAGCGAACCGTGGGAAAGAGTTGCCCTTGACTTGTTAACCAATTTTAAATGTTCCCTCCAAGGCAACAAACATCTGTGTGTTATGGTAGACCATTTCACCAGATATTGAGAGTTAGTTCCTATTGCAGATAAGACTGCAGAGACAGTAGCTAAAGCGTTTAAAGAACGCATTATCTGCAGGCATACCACCCCAAAGTCCTTAGTAACAGATAATGGAGGTGAATTCTGTAATGAGATTCTTGAAAATTTGTGTACTTTATACAAGATCTCTAAATCCACCATTGTTCCTCATCATCCTGCCAGCAATGGGTTAGCCGAACGAACCAATAAGAAAGTACAGTGGACCCCCGGTTAACGATATTTTTTCACTCCAGAAGTATGTTCAGGTGCCAGTACTGACCGAATTTGTTCCCATAAGAAATATTGTGAAGTAGATTAGTCCATTTCAGACCCCAAACATACACGTACAAACGCACTTACATAAATACACTTACATAATTGGTCGCATTCGGAGGTAATCGTTATGCGGGGGTCCACTGTACTTGATGTCCTGAGAGCCACTCTCAACCCCAATAGTGAAACTTGGGATGAAGTCATACCAGATGTTCAGTGTGCCATAAATTCTGCTTACAATGCTTCCATAGGTGATACTCCACATTATGCATTGTATGGTGTAGACAAGCACTTACCCTATGAGTTGTTATATTCCACTCCGAAACCTAATTACAACCCTGATGATTTCATAGCAACTCGTACCAGCATAGCTCAGTGTTTTTAGAAGAATCCGTGAAACACTTCACAAATCAACAGCAGAATTTACTAGAGTAACTAATAGCCATGCTAAGCCATCAAAAGTAAAAGTAGGTTCGAGTAATGCTGACAAATTTCAACAAAACATCCGAAATGCCTAAGCTCGATCAAAAGTTTGTCGGACCTTATCGAGTTGTAGAACATATCTCTGGTAATAAGTATAAGGTTAGAGAAATTAGTACTGGTAAGTACAAAGAATCGCATTTAGATCATATGAAATTAGTATGCGATGTTGATGATATTGCTACCCAGACTAATGTGACAGATGCTGAAAATCCTCTTGACTCTGTACCCTCTACCTCAAATACTCAGTCAGATAACCAACCTGAATGTCGTTACTCCTTGCGTACTCGACAAGTAATGAGAAACCCACAAGTATCTTTTGTAGATACTCGTTCAGATCTCCCTCGGTCAAGGCATGTGTTAGCCATTGCAGAGGAATTCGATCCTCCCAGAGATGATAACCATTCTGCATACGTAAACCTCACCCTCGCAGAATTGGGTTTAAATGTACATAGTCTGTATAACTAGATGTCTGAGATGAAGTAAATTGTCAACTGTTATTAACTGATTAGTTTTTTCAGAATTTTTTTTTTTGTATTCACGTTCCCTCCGTATTCTGAGAATTGACAGTAATAGTCTGAGTGCACCAGATGCCTTTGCTGTTAATTTCACCTTGTATATATATATTTATTCTTCCTCAGAATCCGTAGAGTGCATGAATACAGATCGATCGATCAATTCCATCCATATTGTACAATGATTTGATCTTATAGTTGGTAATGCATTACGTTAAGTGATTACATTAACACCCATTATGTAAAACTCATTTTGTTAACATCCATTATGATACCATCCATTAGTTCTAAGTTATATATGAATTTATTGTATAGAATCAGCCCAGAACCGCCTGCCTGTTCAGCCTATAGATAGTAGTGTATGTCGAGACGACATACGTAACATGACCGAGCTGTCAACATAGTTGCTGATCTGTTATATAGCATAGCATATAGTATCATCCATGTGCTTTAGATAGGAGATCCCTTTTAGGCCTGTGACTGTTGTGTGATGTCACGGGATGCGCATGTGCACGTTCGTACCTCTGCCCCGGTCTCAGACGGCGTGTAGGCCTCGACGGGCGTAGACAGGCAGAGGCTGGGCTCCACGTTCATCATCACAGTCTGACAATATATATGTTACCATCCAACAAGTGTCTACCTTCAACCCTCGATATCTCCATTAAGAACCCCTACGATATATATACTCATAAATTCTAGCGGCTTCAAATCAAGCAGGAGAAAGCTGGTAGGCCCACATGTGAGAGAATGGGTCTGTGTGGTCAGTGTGCACCATATAAAAAAATCCTGGAGCACGCAGTGCATAATGAGAAAAAAAATTTTTTTTTTTTTTTAAATTAAAATGCCGACTTTGTGGTCTATTTTCGTATAGTATTTATGGTTGTATTCTCGTTTTCTTGGTCTCATTTGATAGAATGGAAAACATATTATAGAAATAGAGGTGATTTTGATTGATTTTACTATAAAAAGAACCTAGAAATAGAGCTCAAAGTAGGGGAAATGTTTGATTTTTGCCTATGTTCAAAAGTAAACAAATGATGCCATTGTCCAATAATTGTCCAACTAGCCATTCTAATATGCAGTCATGAATGGGTTGATGTTATTTATACAATTATTACAGTATTGCAGTAGTCTGCATAATAGTAAGTCTTCTATTTTTTGTTTGAATAAAAATTCAAAATAGAAAGCAAGAGTAATATCAGAGGGGCCTGGAGACATGACTGATGAGCAAAGAAAATGTTATTTTAGAGCCAGGAATGTCGGCATTGTTCATTCTGGACCTTATTTTGAAATTGTCATATTTTCTAGTTTTCGTGAAATTGGCCAAATTGCAAATTTCTGACCACATTATTAGGTAGTTGAAATTGGTAAATGGGCAGTTTCTTGTACTCAATCGATAGAAAAAATGGAGTTCTAAAGAAATAGCTCCTCTTCAAGGGGGGCTCCTTGGCGTGGTGAAGAGGCTCTTGGTCTGAGGAATTAGCCCTGTCGGTCTTCTTCCTCAGACCGAACCTAATTACCCCCCATTCTCCCCTCCCCTATCCCATCCTCCCCATCCTCCCCTTTTTCCATTCCTCCTCCTCCTCCTCACCCCTCCCTTTTGCCCTTCCTCTTTTTAGCCTTCGTGATTTCTCCCACAGGCGCGCTAGTTCCTAGGTGGGGGAAAGGACACCGGGGTCCATCCCATTCCGTTGAGGTTTCTTGGCGGTGGCGTAGTTTGCCGTGGAATCTGGATTGCCTAGGGATGTCCCGATCCCTCTCCGGTATCCCGGAGTAGCTTTGGGTGTCTTTTGGGCGACGGGTGTATCTCTGGAAGCCACCTTTCGGATTCCGGGGGTGGTGGCTGAAGGAGGTATGCTTTGTGGCGGATATCCGGCCGCCCTCTCTTTTGTCCACCGAGGTAGCTCGGCAGATGTGAGGTTGCTATCCCAGATTGCTGGTTTACTGGCATGAAGGGTAGGGTATGGCACGGGTTCCATGCTGCATCTGCGCTACTAGCGGTGTCGAGTCCTCTTGGGCGCGGAGGGAGATTTCTGGCCCTTTCATTCCTCCTAGGAACTATCCCTCCCCGGTCCCCCCTTTTTTTTTCTTTTTTTTATTTTTATTTTCTTTTCTTCTTTCTTTTTTTTTCTTAAAAACAAAAAGAAAGAAGTAACCTAACCATGGCAGCCCTAGTCCATGAACCTGGTACCCCCGGGCCCCTTCTTGATACCGCACCCCGTTCTGACCCCGCCTCGTCTTTGGACCACTCTTCAGACATTCCTCATGCCTCTGTACCTATTGCCGGTGCTGTTTCCTCACCCGCTTCAGGTACTGAGGCCTCGACTGACTCCTTCGATTTATCAGACCTTCGCTCTCCTCTGACTATGCTTCCGGCCTCTCCCTCTACGGTGCGGCAATTTTCAAATCGCCGACCCGTTCCACGTCGGACCAACTCTGGTCCCACGCCTAAACGTCAACGACAATTACCTGCTGATGATACTTCTCCACCTTCACCTTCTCGTTCTTCTCAGAAACGATCGACACGTCCTTCACTACCTTTCCACGCTCAGTTTCAGACTGAACAGTGGACTAAATTCTTCACTTTACGACCAACTTCCTCTACTGCCTATCTTTCTGACCATAGTATTGGCAAGGCACTCCTACGCCATGTTGGTAAAGATATTTCTTTTCATGCTCTTAAGAGCGGTACGCGCATCATTACCGTACAGAATGCTACCCAGGCTCGTGAGCTCTCTCGTCTTTCCCATATAGATACTGTTCCTGTCACCCTTGAAAAACATCATTCCCTCAATTCTTGTAGTGGTACCGTTATTCTGCCCCATACCATAGTTCAACAAAATTTCCAGACATGTGGCACCGACATTCTAGAACAGCTGGAACTCCAAGATCTCCCAATCCTCAAGGTAGACACTTACGTTCTTCCTGCCCGTGGGCGGAGACGATACCCTAGCAATGTGGCTCGTTTAACTTTTGACAGCCGAGAACTCCCATCCTCCGTTTATATAGCAGGACATCGGTTACAAGTTCGAAAGGTGATCCCTACACCACAACAGTGTAGAAATTGCTGGCGATTTGGCCATCCAGCGAAATATTGCAGATCTATCGCCGAATGCCCAGTCTGTGGTGCCGATGACCATTCTAATACGTCTTGCAATCGATCTCCCTCTTGCCTTAACTGTCATGAGGCTCACCCTTCGTACTCTCGCCGTTGTCAGGTCTATTTAAACGAGCGGGAAATCCGTTACCTCAAAGAGACAGAAGGTCTCCCTTATGCCATGGCAGTTTCTCATCTCCGCCTCCAAGGGAGACTCCCACGTGTTTCTTATTCCCGTGTTTCAAAACGTCCCCCCACTTCTGGTATCCCATCTTCTACACCCACCTCTGTGGTTACCTCTCCCATAATCACTCCTGTATCTAATCCTTTTGCTGTCCTCGGCTCAGACGTCCCTACTTCAACGCCTCAGTCTAATCTCGCTTCTTCGAGTTCTCTCTTACAAGCCTCAGTATCGACGAGACCTCGTACGACACCTCTTCCCAATCGTCCCTCTACTTCTCAAAAGTCAAAAAAAGGTCCGGTAACACCTCCTACCCATCTTCCACCTCCTCATTTTACCCTCCCTGTCTCTGTCCCTAGTTCTTCCCCTCTCACTGGCTCAGTTACAAGTGCAGAGGTTCACCCTCCTCCTCGTAATGTACCTTCCTCCCCTGTTCCCTCCCAAGTTTCTTCCTCTTCTGCCACCTCCCAGGTTCCTGTCTCTTCTGTCCCCTGCCACGCTTCTCCAGTTCCCTCCACCCTTTCGCCCCCCCCCTACCTTGGTACAGTCCAATACAGTTCCAATCTTTACTCATCCTCCCCCTACCATTCCCAATATTGTCTCCCATACGACATCTTTGAATTCCGAAACACTTGAAGCAATCTCTGAATATATTGCAGAGACCAAACCATCAATGGACACTGATCCACCTTCCGCTCTTTCTCTCTCCTCTGCTCCATCTGCGCAACTCCTTTCTTCACAGCGCACCGTTCCTTCGCTGCTTGAACATTTTCCACTGCCTCCGCATGTGGACTTTTCTAACCCTTCTAGTCCGTAGGAACCCTTACCTGCGGATTTCAAGTATCTTTATCATTGCCAATCATGGCCTTTTTACAGTGGAATATACGCGGCCTCAGGGGTAATCGGGGTGAGCTTCAGATGTTACTCTCCCAGTTTGCCCCTGTTGGTGTTTGCTTACAGGAACCAAAATTACACTCTGCTGTTATTTCTCACATCTCAGGCTATAATTTATTGTATTCTTCAGATCCTTTTCCTGATGGGACCTTTAATGAAAGTGCCCTTCTTCTCCGCACTGATATTCCGTACCATCAGCTATTTATTCATACTTCGCTGCATTACACAGCAGCCCGTATCCACTTACATAGGTGGTATACGCTCTGTTCTTTATATCTCTCTCCTTCTCGGGCATTATCTATTCCGGATTTTGCCTTCCTTGTTTCGTCATTACCGCCACCGATTCTGTTACTTGGTGATTTTAATGCCCACCATTTCCTCTGGGGAGGGTCTCACTGTGATTCCCGTGGAATTCAGTTAGAGGCTTTTCTTGCCACCCACCCCCTCCATGTTTTAAATACAGGTACTCACACCCATTTTGATCCTCGGACTCATACTCTCTCTTGCATAGATCTCTCAGTTTGCTCTTCCTCCGCCGCATTAGACTTTACTTGGTCTGTTCTCCCGGACTTACATGACAGTGATCATTTCCCAATCATTCTTACTTCCCCTTCATATTCGCCACCTCTTCGCACCCCACGCTGGCAATTTAATCGGGCAAATTGGAACCTTTACTCACACCTGACTGTTTTTAAAGAGGTTCCTTCTTCGTCCTCCATCGATGAGCTTTTACACCTCTTCTCGTCCTCCGTTTTCACCGCAGCTTCTCATTCTATACCCCAAACTTCGGGCAGGCATTCTCAGAAATGCGTGCCTTGGTGGTCTCCTGCTTGTGCTCGTGCAGTACGTTTGAAACGCGCTGCATGGGGCAGGTACCGGTACAATAGAACCACAGAGCGACTCCTTGATTTTAAACAGAAGCGTGCGATCGCTCGCCGTGTCATCCGTGACGCTAAACGCACTTGCTGGCGAGATTATGTCTCCACCATCACCTCTGCTTCCTCTATGAGTGCAGTCTGGAAAAAAGTACGAAAACTGAGTGGTAAATATTCTCCTGACCCAGCTCCTGTTCTGCGGGTTGCCGGTGTTGATATAGCAAACCCACTAGATGTTGCCAATGAAATTGGCAATCATCTGGTCCGTATTTCTCAGGGACTCCATCTATGCCCCTCATTTCTTTCCTCAAAGTCTGCCAGAGAGTTAGCACCTTTGGACTTTTCTTCTCTCAGAGAAGAACAGTATAATGTGCCTTTTACACTTCAAGAACTGGAGGCAACACTCTCAGCTTGTCGATCATCGGCAGCTGGGCCCGACGACATTCATATTCGTATGCTACAACATTTACATCAGTCAGCCCTTGCAGTCCTATTACGCCTTTACAATCTTATTTGGTCACAAGGAGTTCTTCCACAGCTGTGGAAATCCGCCATTGTTCTCCCTTTCCGCAAACCAGGCACTACGGGACATGAAACCTCCCACTATCGTCCCATTGCTCTTACCAGTGCAGTTTGCAAAGTAATGGAACGTCTAGTAAATAGACGTTTAGTGTGGTATTTAGAGACACACAACAGTCTCTCCACTCGTCAATATGGCTTTCGTAAGGGACGTTCTACCATAGACCCCTTACTGCGCTTGGATACGTATGTTCGTAATGCCTTTGCGAATAACCACTCAGTTATTGCCATATTTTTTGACCTTGAGAAGGCATATGACACAACTTGGAGGTATAATATTTTAGCCCAAGCCCACTCCTTAGGCCTTCGAGGCAATCTACCATCCTTCCTTAAGAACTTTTTAACTGACAGGCATTTCCGTGTTCGGGTTAATAATGTGCTCTCCCCGGACTTTGTCCAAGCTGAAGGTGTCCCCCAGGGATGTGTTCTGAGCACAACACTTTTTCTCCTTGCTATTAATGATTTGGCCTCTAGTCTTCCATCAAATATTTGGTCATCACTCTATGTTGATGACTTCGCTATTGCCTGTGCAGGCGCTGACTGTCACCTCCTTACAGATTCTCTCCAGCATGCAGTCGACCGTGTTTCCAATTGGGCCACCACACATGGGTTTAAATTTTCCAGCACTAAAACCCACCAAATCACTTTCACTAGACGCTCTGTCATCTCTGATCATCCTTTGTACCTCTATGGCTCACGTATCCCTGAACGTGATACAGTCAAGTTTCTGGGCCTCCTCTTTGATCGTAGGTTATCCTGGAAACCTCACATTACCTCTCTGAAGGCAACTTGTCACAGCCGGCTGAACCTTCTTAAAACCCTTGCTCATCTTTCGTGGGGAGCTGATCGTCGAACCCTCCTTCACCTACATTCCACCCTTATTTTATCGAAACTTGATTATGGTGACCAGATCTATTCAGCGGCATCTCCTGCTACTCTCTCTAGCCTTAACCCCATTCATCACCAAGGATTACGTTTATGCCTTGGTGCTTTTCGCTCTTCCCCTGTCGAAAGCCTCTATGCAGAAGCGAACGTTCCATCCTTATCCGATCGCCGTGATGCCCATTGCCTGCGCTACTATGTACGCTCTCATGATCTCCGCAATCCTTCCATTTATAGAATGGTCACTGATATTAGTAGACATTCTTTATTTGTTCGCCGCCCCTGCTTACTCCTTCCCTTCTCTCTTCGCCTTCATTCGCTCTTGTCTTCTCTTCAACTACCACCTTTCTATGTACATGTAGCATCTCACTTTTCCCTACCCCCCTGGGAAGTTCCAGCTGTTCGAGTCTGTTCTTTCTCCCTCCCTTGCTCGAAAGCCCAACTGTCTACGGTCGCTTCCCGCTCTCTTTTTCTTGACCACTTTCACTCTCATTCTCATGCCATTGCTGTGTACACAGATGGCTCTAAGTCTTCTGACGGCGTAGGATTCGCAGCAGTGTTTCCGGACAGCGTCGTACAAGGGCATTTACTATCTTCAGCTAGTATTTTTACTGCTGAATTATATGCCATCCTTACAGCACTTATCCGTATTGCATCTATGCCTGTGTCATCATTTGTGGTTGTCTCAGACTCCCTTAGTGCTTTACAGGCTATACAAAAATTTGATACACCTCACCCCTTAGTCCTCCGTATCCAACTTTGGCTACGCCGCATCTTTACTAAGCATAAAGATATTGTTTTTTGTTGGGTCCCTGGTCATGTTGACGTACAGGGCAATGAACAGGCAGACACTGCTGCGCGGTCAGCAGTACATGACCTACCAGTTTCTTATAGAGGTATTCCATGTACGGACTATTTTGCTGTAATATCTTCCCACCTTCACACCCGTTGGCAACAACGTTGGTCTACTATGCTCGGCAACAAACTTCAGTCTATTAAACCGAGTATAGGTTACTGGCCGTCTTCTTATCACCAGTGTCGAGGTTGGGAGACTACTCTCTCCCGTCTTCGCATTGGCCATACTCGTCTTACTCATGGATATCTCATGGAGAGGCGTCTTGCTCCTCTCTGTGAGAATTGCCAAGCTCCATTATCAGTCAGCCACATTCTGTTGGACTGCCCACTTTATCAACGAGCACGCAGAATTTACCTCTGTCGTCGTCTTCGCCCCGCTGCTCTCTCTTTACCTTCCCTTCTCGCTGATGGACCCACCTTTCATCCGGACTCTCTCATTGACTTTTTGACAACGACTGACTTACTTCACAAATTCTGATACTTTCAGCCCTTTCTACTTGTATCTCTTGCTACCCTCTACCCCCGTACTATCCCCTGCCCCGCTGTTTTCTGTAACCTGCTGATCATCCCCCCTCCCTTCTGCCATCCAATTCCCTTGCTTCCTTCCCTACCCTGCAGCGCTGGATAGCCCTTGTGGCTTATTATAATAATAATAATAATAATAGCGCTTCTTTTTGATTATAATAATAATAATAATAATTCTCTAAGAAAAATGCGACACCAGGAGACACCTCAGGATTGGGGGTTGCGACAGTCAAAGAGTTAAAGGACTATGCCTTTAGCATACCTCAAGTGCCACAGAGTTAATTTGTTCTAGACATAGACTAAGCAACACAGATCCTACCCTATCTCCCCAGTTTATATCATTTAGGACTTGGTTTACTTGGTCCCACCTTATGATTTTGTTATTTAAGTTGAAATTGGTTAAGGCTCCCTCGTGATTGATCGTATTTTGTCTGTCTGGGGCTCTATTATGTTGTGATCCGAGTATTGTTTCATATCAGATCATCATGGTTAGTGAAGATGAGGTTCAGCATATTCTACAATCTCGTAGGCTTTATCATTTGCTGGTTTAAGGTGAATTTGGTGCAGAGATTTAAAAGCTTGTGTATGTGTGAGTTTTCATCTGAGCTGCCTCCTGGTGTTATCTGCTACCACATTATTTGCTATATTTCTCCATTTTAGGTGCCTTAGGTTGAAATCCCTCAGGAGCAAGATGTTGGGGGCAGGAGCTGGAAGATTTTCCAGACATTGGTCAATTTTCAAAAGCTGTTCCTGGAATTGTTGGGACATTGCATCTGGAGGCTTGTATACAGCCACAATGACCAGGTTTTGGTTCCTGATCTTTACTGCTAAAACTTCAACTACATCATTTGAGGCATTTAGTGGTTCTGAGCATACGAGCGAGTGTGATATACAGGCCAACCCCCCCCCCCCCTCCTTGATTGTTCACTGTCATATCTGTATAGGTTGTAACCTGGGATCCATATTTCATTGTCCAAATGATCCTTTGTGGGTCTGAAAACCGCAAACGTTGCATTAGGCTCCGTAAGCAGTCCATGGATGAAAGGTATTTTGCTATTCGTTGCTGGCATTAGACCCTGTATAGTATTTGCAAAGATGAATGTCGGATTGGTGGTATATGGGGGGGAGGGTCTCTTTTCCTGGCACTAATATCTGTTGTGGAGTGGAGGCCATTGATTCCACCCCAGAAATGATTGGAGTTGGCATACAATTTGTCACTTCCTGCCAGGTTTTTTTTCCTTCCTGGCACTAAAAAAAAAAAAAACCTCTGGAGTGGCTGTGGCTACTCAGGTTTTCCCATGGTCTGGATGTAATGTCTTTTTGTACCCTCTAGGTGGTGTGCCTGGCAGTATGTTATAGCACTCTTTCCTGAACTGAAGAGTGACACATTTCAGGGTGGAAAAGCTTACAGGAAGGGTGGTTGCATTTTCCTGTTGTAATATGGGCATGGCATTTTCTGGGGTGGTCAAAGTTGCACATCCCTTCTGTTTTTCCAGATATTCCATGCCTGCAGATACCAAGTGCATAGTATTTGCACAGACCTGGTTTCTGTTTGCCTTGGTTTTTTTACTATTTCCTACTGGTGCATGTTCTCCTGTCTCCTTTCTATCTTTAGCACTAATGCTAACAATGGAGCCTTCATCAGTTATTTCTGGTAATTTATCTTCACTATTTATTGGGACATTGCCTTGTTTACTATCTCCTGTGGTATTGCTAGTTTTTAACATTGGTTTTTGCATGTCCTTGTCTACACTTTTCCCCACTAGAGCTCCTGTCCCCCTCCAGGCCACTCTTGTTTTTCTCTATTCTTAGTTACTGTCTACCAGGACAGCATTTGTACCAGGGGCAATAGCATCATCTGGCCCAGATTTTTTATTTTCCAGACTGTTATAGAATGCTCTAATGTTTTTTTTATGAAGGCCGCTTTGATATCTTTTATTGAAATTGTGATTTTATTCCACAGTTTAGTCTCATTTGGGCATACCCAGAAGCACTTTCCTGGTTAAATATCTTGTAGATGATTCCTGAATACCTGCACAAGGGGTGTGGGTCCATTTCCCACAAATTGAATGTAATCCATGCAGTAGCCTGTTCGGTTGCAGACTACACAGGATTTCATATTATTTTATTTGTCGTTTTACTGTATATTCTACTAATAGCTTCCTTAAAGTGGAGATCTGTCTATTTGTCTTGTATCTATTTTATTTAGTCCAACGAATCCGTGTGAATCCGGTCCTTTGTTCACTTATTTCTTGGACGAATCCGGTTAGTGAATCGCTGTACTTTTTTTTTTTTTTTTTTTTTACTAATAACCACCTTAAAAGTAAATCTGTCTACTTGTATTGTATCTATTTGTTGTAGTTACTGTTTGGCTGTTTGATGAGGGTGCATCAAAAACCCCATCAGCTTAAGAATCCAGTCAGAGGATATCTTGTTTTCAACGAATCAGTTTGAATCCTGTCGTTGGTTCACTTATTTCTTAGATGAATCCGGACGAATCTAGATTAGGGGGTCACTTATTTTGGACGTATCCAGTCGGTGATTTTTGGACTAACTCGTGAAAAGACTACTGGAAAAATATCTAACAGAATAATGTGTTCAGTTAGATATACTAAAAAGTATAACTTGCTTGTTGGAGCAGCCGTGGCTTCTGAAGATGAAGATTAATAGAGGGATATTTGATTTCCGTTGTGTATATGGCGACTGTTGCTAACTATAAGTATAGTGTATTACCACAACTGTATACGTCACTCCATCACAATAAGTACCAGATTTGTTACTGGTTATTAGCTATGGCAGCACCAGAGGTTTCTGTATGATGTCACTACGTGGATGGTATCACTAAAATATAGGTCAGGTACACTGGCAGGTTAAGATTATTAATACGAGCTGACCTGCATGGTAGGGTCCTGGCGACTGTTGACAACTGTTTACCACATGGAACCTGCCTCCTTAGGCCTAAAGTAGCCTTAATTAATATTTTATAATACATGTATGTAAAGCACACATTGTAAGCATTGCAAGGAAATAAACATTTTCATTCTCAATGGAAGGGCCACTAGTGAAATAGCTGAGGTTGTCGGCAACTGCCAATGTTAATTGTGCCCAGATTGCTAACTTTAAGCCTGTGTAATTCTGAAAGGTTTCCATAAAGTTTTGTATTTGTGCCAACAGAAAATATTCTCTACCATTTCAGATTTTTCTTTTTTAGGTGCTGACAGTCTGCACTTAATTTTGGGGCTTCTAACATGGACAGGATTAAGTAACTCCTTTGCCTACTCAGTTCCCAGCCTTGTAGATTACAAATTTTTTCTTGTTCTTAAATCGCCATAATCTTAGTACTGTATTGAAAGTTTGTTATAATTTCCTTATGTAATTATGCATTTAACTTCAAATTGTTTTTCTAAGTATTAAGTTGTATAGTGGCTACCACAGTTCCTCTTTGATTTCTACTTGCTCCTTGTTCTCCACACTAGTTTCCATCAAATACAAATTTCATTTTGACCCCTAAGGGCTCATTAGGTTACCATAAAGATCAAATAGAAAATCATTTAAATGTGATTTTCCAGTCAAGTTTAAGCTATATACAGTGAGATTTCTCATTAAATTGTTTATTAGCCCTGCACACTGGCCTCAAAGGATAACCAGCAATAGCAGGGCTAACTATTTTGAAATGCTGGTACTGTAGTTAATCAGAATTGGGACTAAGTGCATAGTTTAGTAATTTTGTACAAAATGGTGGTAATTTTTAGTTGGTATATAATTGATTAATACAAAACTAAGATGCCTCCTCCACCTGCCCCAAATTCTCATTTATCTAAGAATTTTCTTAAATATTGAATAGAAGCCCTATAAATGTAGGCTCTTGATACCCAGATAGAATTTTTCATAAGAACATAAGAAAGAAGGAACGCTGCAACAGGCCTACTGGCCTATGCAAGGCAGCTCCAATTCTCCCACTGGCTTAAGCCAATGCCTTGACCTAGTGAGGTCAGACACATCACTTAGGAGCAGTGCATCTGACCTACTAGCACAAGCTAGTCAGGTCCAACTCACACCCACCCACTTTCACTAAATGTCATATTGCAATACTTGATTAATACTTTCTCAATTAGTGGTATACAGTGGACCCCCGGTATTCGATATTAATCCGTTCCTGAGAGCTCATCAAATACCGAAAATATCGAAAACTGAATCAATTTTCCTCCTAAGAAATAATGGAAATCAAATTAATCCGTGCAAGACACCCAAAAGTATGAAAAAAAAAAATTTTACTACATGAAATATTAAGTTTAATGCAAAAGAATAATTACAATAACAATAAAATAATTGACACTTACCTTTAATGAAGATCTGGTGATGATTGATGGGATGGGAGGAGGGGAGAGGTGTTAGTGTTTAGAAGGGGAATCCCCTTCCATTAGGACTTGAGGTAGCAAGTCCTTTTCTGGGGTTACTTCTCTTCTCTTCTTTTAATGCCACTAGGACCAGCTTGAGAGTCACTGGACTTCTGTCACACAACATAACTGGCAGCCTCACCATGCCTAATCACACTATGTATGCCACTACGATTCTTAAATCTTTCAAACCAACCTTTGCTGGCCTTAAATTCACTCGCATCACCACTAGTTGCAGGCAATTTCTTTACCAAATCGTCATGCAACTGCCTAGCCTTTTCACAAATGATCGCTTGAGAGATGCTATCTCCTGCTATCTGTTTTTCATTTATCCACACCAATAACAATCTCTCAACATTTTCTAACACTTGCAGTCACTGTTTCGTAATCACAGTTGCACCTTTTGCAAGAACAGCTTCCTTGATTGCCGTTTTCCTGGTCACTATAGTAGAGATGGTTGATTGGGGTTTATTATACAACCTAACCAGCTCCAACACGCGCACTTCACTTTCGTACTTTGCAATTATCTCTTTCTTCATTTCATAAGTCATTAGCGACTTTTTTCTCGAAGGGTTGGCACTAGAAGCTTTCTTGGGGCCCATGGTGACTTATTTTGCAGAAACAAGCACCAAACAGTGATAATATGGAATGTACCGAATGTATCCTTAGATGCGCGCACACTGGCTGGCTTGTAAACATTGGCACACACGGGGCAGTTCAGGCCACACGTGGACAGGTCTCATATGAATCGTATCGAATACCGGGTTTTCAATCGAATACCGAGGAAAATTTTTTGTAATATAATGCATCGAATACCGGATTTATCGAATACCGATGCCATCGAATACCAGGGGTCCACTGTATTTGGTGCTGCCACCATTACTTCTGGGTTAGTTGCCCAGCTGTAAATGGGTCCATAATTTAGAAGTCTCAGAATATACTGTATACATTAAAATAAATCATTTTGATATTTTTTACTCTGAAATTTTCTGGTGTGAAAAAATCCTTCCTTTCCCTTCTCTATCAGATATTCAAGACTTTAACCCTTTGAGAGTCGAGAGGTCCTCTCCCAAACTTGTTCTCAGGGTTGAAAATTTTTCAAAAAAAAAAAAAAAAAATCTTATGAAATGATAGAATATTTTTCCGATCATAATGACACCAAAAGTATGAAATTTGACGGAAAACTTGCAGAATTATGCTCTCGCGAAGTTAGCCGTCTCGAAGTGGCCGATTTCGCCTACTTTGAGCCCTATTTTCGGCCAGTTCCAATGTTGCAGTTGACTAAAACCATAGCTATTGCCCTAGTACTCCATTTGTTCTATCGACTGAGTACAAGAATCCGCCCATTTACCGATTTTAACTACCCAATAAAGTGGTCAGAAATTAGCAGTTTGGGCAATTTCACACAAATTTCAAAAAGATGCCAATTTTGAAATAGGGTCCAGAATAAACAAGACACATTCATGGCACTAAAATAACATTTTATCTGTTCATTAGTCACATCTCTATGCCCCTCTTACATTGCTTTCCATTTTGAATTTTTATTCTCTCAGAAAATAGAAGGTTTTCTGTTATATATACTACTGCATAATTGTAAAAACAGTATAAATGGTATCAGTGCACTTGTGAAATAATATTAGACTTGCCAGTTGACATGTATTGGACGTGTGGCTTGATTTGTTTACTCTAGAACATCGACGAAAATCGATCATTTTCACTAGTTTGAGCTCAATTTCAAGGTACTTATCATGAAACCAATCAAAATCATCTCTATTTCTGTAATGTATCTTCCATTCTATCAAATGAGACCAAGGAAACAAGAATACAACCATAAATACCATACGAAAATACACTAGAAAATCGCTGTTTTAAACCAAAAACTGTAATTTTTTTCTCATTATGCACAGCGTGCTTAGATTTTTTTTATACTGCGCACACAGACCACACACACCCATTCTTTCATATGTTGGCCTGCCAGCTTTCTTCCACCAGATTTGCAGGCGCTAGAATTTAGGTGTACAAGTACGTGACCGACCCTGGCTGCAATGACGTACTTGTACGTGACCG
Organism: Cherax quadricarinatus; assembly: GCF_038502225.1. Lineage (NCBI taxonomy): Eukaryota > Metazoa > Arthropoda > Malacostraca > Decapoda > Parastacidae > Cherax > Cherax quadricarinatus. The sequence continues at coordinate 17,159,986 of NC_091319.1, read as the reverse complement.
ACCCTCAAAGGGTTAATTAATGGGAAGTTTCTAACTCGCCTGTTTCATTGAAGTAAATTCTGGCCCTAAGGTATTTCATTGGTGGGTGGGGGATAATAATCCTGCAGCACATCATTTTGTACTACATTTAACTTTGAAAGTTATAGTTAATTTTTTTTAATACAGGTGTGGCCATTGTAAACGGTTGAAACCAGAATTTGAAAAGGCAGCTTCTTCTCTGAAGACTAATGATCCACCTGTGATATTAGCAAAGGTAAGAGTCAGATTCTTAGAAGCTAATATGCATACTAGTCTCACATTTTGGCATTACATGCCTTAGTTATCTTTATAAATGCATTTTAAAGCTTTTAGTAGACACCTTGCAGGATACTACAAATGTTAGTTTGTAATTCAGTAAATTATCAATGTTAGCAAAAGTTATTTTAAAGCTAGTTAAATATGGTCTTGGTAGCTTTTCAGATGTGGTAGTACAGCGCCTCCTCACTTAGTGACGTACTTGTTTACCAACGACTTGGACTTAAAATGTGTGCTCTGACCAGTATGCATACCTAAATAATGTACAGTGGAACTTCTACTTGGGAGTTTAATCCGTTCCATGACCTTGCTCGCAACTGGATTTGCTTGTTTGCAGGGTCAGTTTTTCTCATTTAAATTAACTGAAATGCAATTAATCCATTCCAGTGGAATTCTGTACTTAATAATTTCGCTAATATAAATTTTATGGCTTGTTTATCGATCTCACTTGATCTAATATGACATAATAAACAATATAAATAACACAGAAACCTGATGTATACTCTAAAATGAATAAAATGTAATTCATGTAGTGGTATGGGCGGTGTTGGCGGTGGACGACAGTTTGTCTGGAGACCAGACAAAATACTACTTTAATAATTTCGCTAATTTCATCTATACGGCTTTTTTATCTATCACAGTTTGTCTAATATGACATAACAAACAATATAAATAACATAGAAACCTGATGTATACTCTAGAATGAATAAAATGTCATGTGTGTGTGGCAGGGGCTGACAAGAGTTTGTCTGGAGACAGGGCAAAATGCTCCTTGAATATTTTGCTATCATCAACTACTGCTTATTTATCTATCACAGTTCATCTAATATGACATAACAAACGATATAAATAACATAGAAACCTGATATATACTCTAGAATGAATAAATTGTCATTATGTAACATTTGGAGGCGGCCACAACTGCTCCCTCTTTGTTGTGGTAAACACTGCCATCTTGTGGCGGCCTTTTGAAGTCGTCTATTATAATTATTATGTATTAGTACATTATTATTTTATATGTATTATTATACATATTGTATTACAGTGGACCCTCGACCAACAATATTAATCCGTTCCTGAGAGCTCATCGTTATTCGAAATTATCGTTAGTTAATTTTCCCCATAAGAAATAATGGAAATCAAATTTATCCGTTCCTGACACCCCAAAGTATTGAAAAAAAAATTTTACCACATGAAATATTAATTTTAATACACACAAACTGAAGACGTGTACAATTACATGACACTTACCTTTATTGAAGATCTGGTGATGATTGATGGGATGGGAGGAGGGGAGTGTGTGGATGGTGTTAGTGTTTAGAAGGGGAATCCCCTTCCATTAGGACTTGAGGTGTCAAGTCCTTTTCTGGAGTTACTTCCCTTCTTTTAATGCCACTAGGACCAGCTTGAGTCACTGGACCTCTGTCGCACAACATATCTGTCCATAGATCTCTGTACCTCCCGTTCCTTTACGATTTATCTAAAATGGGCCACAACATTGTCATTGTAATAGTCACCAGCATGGCTTGCAATAGCTGTGTTAGGGTGATTTTCATCCATAAAGGTTTGCAGTTCAACCCACTTTGCACACATTTCCTTAATCTTTGAAGTAGGCACAATGGATTCCACAACTGGCATAGGCATCTCAGGGCTAGCCCCAAACCCTTCAAAATCTTTCTTAATTTCCATACTAATTCTCACCCCTTTTTATCACAGGGATGGCACTAGAAGCTTTCTTGGGGCCCATGGTGACTTTGCAGGTGCAATCGCTAAAAACGCTGTGATAATATGAAATATTCCAATTGTATGTTTGGATGTGACCGCGGTGGCTGGCTTGTAAACACTGCACAGGCCACACATGGACGTGTCTCAAATGGAACGAATCGCGTTGGTAGAGTTTTTTAGCACTAGTCGAGGCAAAATTTTTGCGTCAAAATGTATCGGTAGTCGGATTTAACGTTATACGATGCCATCGTTGGTCGAGGGTCCACTGTATATTATTATACTATTATTATTATACGTATTATTATTATTATTACTACTATTATTATTACTATTATTATTATTGCAATATAAATAATTTGTAATTTTTATTCACATAAAAAAAATATAAGATTTACTGTTATGCTTTATTGCAATAATTGTATGTCAACCCATTCACTACTGCATATTGGAATGGACATTTGTTTACTCTTGAACTTAGTCGAGCAAACGAGCATTTCTCCCTCGTTGAGCTCGATTTCAAGGTACTTTTAGTCGTGAAAGCAATCAAAATCATACTATTTCTGTTGTATATCTTCCATTCTATCAAATGAGGCCAAAAAAATGAGAATACAACCATAAAAACCACACGAAAATACCACTAAGGGGTGGCTAATTGCTGAAGTGAACCCCATTATTTATGCTCCGATTTCTTTCATTTTTGGTGTACGTTAAGAAGCATCTTTCCATCATACATTGCCCAAGTTTCAATAAGATAGTCCTACAAACAAATTATACAATTCCCTAGATTCGAGAGCAAGAGCCCCTCGCCAGCATCACCTTGAGGTCTGCTTGCTTATGGAAATTTTCCTCGCATATGGAAGCAAAAAATCAACCCATCGACTGCTCGTATTTGGAAAAACTTGCATGTGGATGCGCTCGCAAGTAGAGATTCCACTGTATATTAGAGCTGATTTCCTCTATTCTGTTTACTGCTATATACAGTACACTACTGTATACACATTTAAAAATATAAATGTTATAAATGTTGCAAAGATATTAAAACAATATCAAAGATAGACACAAACCCACTACCATTGTAGTATTCTCCTCACTTAACGAATTTGTTTAAGGACGTGGTCTTAGGAGCAGAACTCCATCACCGAGGAGAGGCTGTACTGTTTTCTTGATATATTGTTGTGCAAGATTTCTCTCGCTTCCACACTTAGCTCGGGTAATGAAAGTTCAGGAGTAGCACAAATTTAGTTTTCTTCAGAGTACTTGCCTCTCTAGAACCCAGCTGTTGCTGTGCCAACAAAGTTATCCTGGGATTCTTGCCATGCAGATTCATTCACTAAAATTTCAGTACTACCCACAAATTAAATGGCCACTTAGTGTCTCATTTTTATGCTTCTGAATTTTCAAGTTATCTTGTTGTATTGTATAACATTTGAGGACAGAATTCTTTGTTGGTGACTAGTAATTGCTTAGTGGACAATGCATGTTGGATTGGAAGTGTATTTGGTACAAGTACAATAGGGCCTCACAGGGCAGGTTAGGTTCCAGGCTACCACCTTGAAACAGAAATCACCTTAAGCAGAATGCCATTTTTTTCACTTATAAATGCCAGACAAGTTTATACTAACTTGTATTAAGCTAGTAATAGAACTAGGCATTAAAAAATAAAAAGTAAAATACACACACAGTACACCCATTACATACCTTAAAATATTTGTAGTCATAATGTAGGGTGAGAAGCAAGTCGTATTTATTTGTAGGAAGCTAGGTGTGGGAAATATGGTAGCCAGCCAGGGCAGCCCACCCAACACCACCCAACCCACACATAATGTAAACAGACACGTTTACTTTTGGTTGATACACATTCATTCCCATGTCTGAATCTTGCACCCTAATACAGACACTTGACATTGTGTTAAAGTTGTCTCCACGTTGATGCAGTAGAATAGAGGAACACTCCCATTCTCATGTAATGCCATTTCTGGGAGAAATGACTGAGTGAAGGCATACAAAAGTAATAATTTTCTAGTTATCCCCAGTAATGTTAGTGTACACACAATATTATTGGGTGTATTTGTTTATATGTTATGTACCATGTTTATTATATAATTTTGAAAAAAATATAGATGGATTAATGGAAATGTCTATATTAACATAATATACAACACTTAATGCTCCCAAGAGATTATTAATAATATAGCATCAAGAGTAGAGACTGGGTGATTTTAATGTGTACCTGGAGGTTATTCTGGGGATCAACGCCCCCGCGGCCCGGTCCATGACCAGGCCTCCCGATGGATCAGGGCCTGATCAACTAGGCTGTTACTGCTGGCCGCACGCAGTCCAACGTACGAGCCACAGCCCGGCTGATCCGGCACTGACTTTAGGTATCTGTCCAGCTCTCTTGAAGGCAGCCAGGGGCTTATTGGCAATTCCCCTAATGCTTGATGGGAGGCTGTTGAACAGTTTTGGGCCCTGGACACTTATGGTGTTTTCCCTTAGTGTACCAATGGCGCCCCTACTTTTTATTGGGGGCATTTTGCATCGCCTGCCCAGTCTTTTACTTTCATAGGGAGTGATTTCTGTGTGCAGATTTGGGACCATTCCTTCCAAGATTTTCCAAGTGTAGATTATGATGCATCTCTCCCTCCTGCGTTCCAATGTGTACAAGTCAAGTGCTTCCAAGCGTTGCCAGTAGTTAAGGTGCTTGACAGAACTTATACGTGCAGTAAAGGATCTCTGTACACTCTCGATCTGCAATTTCACCTGCTTTGAATGGAGATGTTAATGTGCAGCAGTATTCCAGCCTAGAGAGAACAAGTGATTTGAAAAGGATCATCATTGGCTTGGCATCTCTCATTTTGAAAGTTCTCATTATTCATTCTATCATTTTCTTTGCACGTGCGATTGTGGCACTGTTGTGATCCTTGAAAGTGAGATCCTCAGACATTACTACTCCCAGGTCCCTTGCATTATTTTTCCGCTCTATTGTATGGCCGGAGTCAGTAGTATACTCTGTTCTAGTTATTATCTCCTCCAGTTTTCCATAACGGAGCATTTGGAATTTGTCCTCATTGAACATCATATTGTTTACCGTTGCCCACTGGAAAACTGTTTATATCTTCTTGGAGGTTAACCGCGTCCTCAGCAGATGACAGCCTCATGCAGATCCTAGTATCATCCGCAAAGGATGATACGGTGCTGTGGTGTATGTCTGTCTGTCTGATATGAGGATGAGGAATAAGATGGGGGCGAGTACTGTGCCTTGTGGAACAGAGCTCTTCACTATGGCAGCCTCCGATTTAACTCTGTTGACCACTACTCTTTGTGTTCGATTTGTTAGGAAGTTGAAGATCCATCTCCCCACTTTCCTAGTTATTCCTTTAGCACGTATTTTATGGGCTATTATGCCATGATCGCATTTGTCAAATGCTTTTGCAAAGTCTGTGTATATTACATCTGCATTCTGATTTTCTTCCAGTGCATCCAAGGCCATGTCATAGTGATCCAGTAGTTGAGAGGCAGGAGCGACCTGCCTTGAACCCATGTTGCCCTGGATTGTACAGATTTTGGGAATCCAGGTGATTTGCAATCCTGCTTCTTAGCACTCTTTCAAAGATTTTTATGATGTGGGACGTCAGAGCTATTGGTCTATAGTTCTTAGCTAATGCTTTGCTGCCACCTTTATGAAGTGGGGCTATATCCGTTGTTTTAAGTGACTGAAATTTCACCCATGTCCAAGCTCCTCCTCCATAGTGTACTTAGGGCACGCGAGAGGGGTTTCTTGCAGTTCTTAATGAAAACAGAGTTCCACGAGTCTGGGCCCGGGGCTGAGTGCATAGGCATGTTGTCAATGGCTTTTTCGAAATCTATCGGAGTTAGGATAATGTCGGAAATCTGGCATACATTTATGGAGTTTTGAGGCTCATTCATGAAGAAATCATTTGGGTAGTCGATCCTCAGACCGATTAGTGGTTCACTAAACAGTCTTACTGAGATTTCAATATTTCACTCATTTCCTTGTTGTCATCTGTGTAAGTCCCATCCTGTCTGAGTAAGGGCCTGATACTAGATGTGGTATTTGCCTTGTTTTTGGCATATGAAAAGAAATATTTTGAATTTCTTTCAATTTCACTAATAGCTTTAAGCTCCTCCTGCCTCTCCTGGTTCCTGCAAGTCATTTAGCTTAAGTTCGATAGTTTCCACTTCCCTGGTCAGCGCCTCCTTTCGTGTATCAGATATTCTAGCACTCCTGAGGAGCTCGGTGACTCTTCGTCGTCTTCTGTAGAGGGAGTGTCTTTCTCCAGTTTACTCCTGCTCTTCTTTCGTAGGGGAATATGCCTAGAACATGCTTCTGCTACCAGGAAGTTGATCCTTTCAAGGCACTGGTTTGGATCCATGTCATTTAAGACATCTTCCCAACATGTTTCGTTTAGGACATGGTTTACCTGGTCCCAGTTGATGTTCTTGTTGTTGAAGTTGTATTTTGTGAAGACACCTTCACAGGTACATGCATTCTGCTGATCAGGACCCCTATGCATGTACGTCTGGACTTCGATTAGGTTGTGATCGGAATTAGTTGTTTTTGATCATATGTCTCTTATCAGGTCCTCATTATTTGTGAAGATAAGGTCAAGTGTGTTTCCTAGTCTTGTTGGCTCCACTATCTGCTGGCTTAAGGTGCATTTTTCGCAGAGACTTGGTAGCCCATGTGTGTGTGACCTTTCATCTGCGCTACCTCCGGGGATTGTTTCAGCTATAACATTATTTGCTACATTCTTCCATTTTGTATGCCTTAGGTTGAAATCACCAAGCAGTAAGATGTTTGGGGATGGAGCTGGAAGGTTTTCCAAACAGTAATCAATTTTCAGTAGCTGTTCCTTGAACTGTTGAGATTGCATCTGGTGGCTTGTATACAACCACAATGACTAGGTTTTGGTTCTCGATCTTTATTGATAGAACTTCAACTGTGCATGCCAGCACAGTGTGTAAGTATATTTAGGTACAGGTACACACACACGTACAATAATTATCAGCGTACGTACAGTGGAACCTTGACTGACGAATTTAATCTGTTCCAGGAGCTAATTCGTAACTCAATTTACTCGTGTATCAAATTAATTTTCCTCATTTAAATTAATTGAAAAGCCATTAATTTGTTCCTGCATTCTGGAAAGATGAGAAAAAATACTTGAATATGACGCTATTATCAACTGTACGGCTTATTTATCTATCACAAGTCATCTAATATGACCTAATAAACAATATAATTAGCACATAAACATGATACATGTATATACTGTAGAATGAATAAAATAGGCCATAATAGTGGCAGCGGCAGTATCATGTGGGGGTTTCGAACACGTGGATAGGGTAAAGTAAATACTCACGTAGGCTGGAAGTACGTATATTACGGATAATGTGGGTAGCGCCCAAACAGCCGTGACCTGCCTCCTTGCTCACTCTCGTATAACTGACCGCCCACAGTACCCATATGTGGGGGTCTTTGAAATACTGCTGAGGTCAGCGGCAATATGAATACAGACAGTGACTCAGGCAGAGACGGTTGGTAGTGAGTCATCTACTGGTACGCTGGTTACTGGTAACTGGTTACTACTACTGAGAGCTCGGCGACGCTAACGTATGTCGTCCCGACATACAACTAATACAAACTAGAGATGGCAGGTGTACGGCTTGGGCTGATTCTGTACAATGTCAAAGTACACAACAGTTGAACATTATAACATACATAAGTAGAACATTGGAATGGAAGCTTACGTAACTGAAACTGTAATGCAATACAAGGTATAATATAGCACAACTCATCGAATGATAGTCATTGAATGAAACTCATTGAATGAAACTCATTGAATGAAACTCATTGAATGAAACTCATTGAATGAAACTCATTGAATGAAACTCATTGAATGAAACTCATTGAATGAAACTCATTGAATGAAACTCATTGAATGAAACTCATTGAATGAAACTCATTGAATGAAACTCATTGAATGAAACTCATTGAATGAAACTCATTGAATGAAACTCATTGAATGAAACTCATTGAATGAAACTCATTGAATGAAACTCATTGAATGAAACTCATTGAATGAAACTCATTGAATGAAACTCATTGAATGAAACTCATTGAATGAAACTCATTGAATGAAACTCATTGAATGAAACTCATTGAATGAAACTCATTGAATGAAACTCATTGAATGAAACTCATTGAATGAAACTCATTGAATGAAACTCATTGAATGAAACTCATTGAATGAAACTCATTGAATGAAACTCATTGAATGAAACTCATTGAATGAAACTCATTGAATGAAACTCATTGAATGAAACTCATTGAATGAAACTCATTGAATGAAACTCATTGAATGAAACTCATTGAATGAAACTCATTGAATGAAACTCATTGAATGAAACTCATTGAATGAAACTCATTGAATGAAACTCATTGAATGAAACTCATTGAATGAAACTCATTGAATGAAACTCATTGAATGAAACTCATTGAATGAAACTCATTGAATGAAACTCATTGAATGAAACTCATTGAATGAAACTCATTGAATGAAACTCATTGAATGAAACTCATTGAATGAAACTCATTGAATGAAACTCATTGAATGAAACTCATTGAATGAAACTCATTGAATGAAACTCATTGAATGAAACTCATTGAATGAAACTCATTGAATGAAACTCATTGAATGAAACTCATTGAATGAAACTCATTGAATGAAACTCATTGAATGAAACTCATTGAATGAAACTCATTGAATGAAACTCATTGAATGAAACTCATTGAATGAAACTCATTGAATGAAACTCATTGAATGAAACTCATTGAATGAAACTCATTGAATGAAACTCATTGAATGAAACTCATTGAATGAAACTCATTGAATGAAACTCATTGAATGAAACTCATTGAATGAAACTCATTGAATGAAACTCATTGAATGAAACTCATTGAATGAAACTCATTGAATGAAACTCATTGAATGAAACTCATTGAATGAAACTCATTGAATGAAACTCATTGAATGAAACTCATTGAATGAAACTCATTGAATGAAACTCATTGAATGAAACTCATTGAATGAAACTCATTGAATGAAACTCATTGAATGAAACTCATTGAATGAAACTCATTGAATGAAACTCATTGAATGAAACTCATTGAATGAAACTCATTGAATGAAACTCATTGAATGAAACTCATTGAATGAAACTCATTGAATGAAACTCATTGAATGAAACTCATTGAATGAAACTCATTGAATGAAACTCATTGAATGAAACTCATTGAATGAAACTCATTGAATGAAACTCATTGAATGAAACTCATTGAATGAAACTCATTGAATGAAACTCATTGAATGAAACTCATTGAATGAAACTCATTGAATGAAACTCATTGAATGAAACTCATTGAATGAAACTCATTGAATGAAACTCATTGAATGAAACTCATTGAATGAAACTCATTGAATGAAACTCATTGAATGAAACTCATTGAATGAAACTCATTGAATGAAACTCATTGAATGAAACTCATTGAATGAAACTCATTGAATGAAACTCATTGAATGAAACTCATTGAATGAAACTCATTGAATGAAACTCATTGAATGAAACTCATTGAATGAAACTCATTGAATGAAACTCATTGAATGAAACTCATTGAATGAAACTCATTGAATGAAACTCATTGAATGAAACTCATTGAATGAAACTCATTGAATGAAACTCATTGAATGAAACTCATTGAATGAAACTCATTGAATGAAACTCATTGAATGAAACTCATTGAATGAAACTCATTGAATGAAACTCATTGAATGAAACTCATTGAATGAAACTCATTGAATGAAACTCATTGAATGAAACTCATTGAATGAAACTCATTGAATGAAACTCATTGAATGAAACTCATTGAATGAAACTCATTGAATGAAACTCATTGAATGAAACTCATTGAATGAAACTCATTGAATGAAACTCATTGAATGAAACTCATTGAATGAAACTCATTGAATGAAACTCATTGAATGAAACTCATTGAATGAAACTCATTGAATGAAACTCATTGAATGAAACTCATTGAATGAAACTCATTGAATGAAACTCATTGAATGAAACTCATTGAATGAAACTCATTGAATGAAACTCATTGAATGAAACTCATTGAATGAAACTCATTGAATGAAACTCATTGAATGAAACTCATTGAATGAAACTCATTGAATGAAACTCATTGAATGAAACTCATTGAATGAAACTCATTGAATGAAACTCATTGAATGAAACTCATTGAATGAAACTCATTGAATGAAACTCATTGAATGAAACTCATTGAATGAAACTCATTGAATGAAACTCATTGAATGAAACTCATTGAATGAAACTCATTGAATGAAACTCATTGAATGAAACTCATTGAATGAAACTCATTGAATGAAACTCATTGAATGAAACTCATTGAATGAAACTCATTGAATGAAACTCATTGAATGAAACTCATTGAATGAAACTCATTGAATGAAACTCATTGAATGAAACTCATTGAATGAAACTCATTGAATGAAACTCATTGAATGAAACTCATTGAATGAAACTCATTGAATGAAACTCATTGAATGAAACTCATTGAATGAAACTCATTGAATGAAACTCATTGAATGAAACTCATTGAATGAAACTCATTGAATGAAACTCATTGAATGAAACTCATTGAATGAAACTCATTGAATGAAACTCATTGAATGAAACTCATTGAATGAAACTCATTGAATGAAACTCATTGAATGAAACTCATTGAATGAAACTCATTGAATGAAACTCATTGAATGAAACTCATTGAATGAAACTCATTGAATGAAACTCATTGAATGAAACTCATTGAATGAAACTCATTGAATGAAACTCATTGAATGAAACTCATTGAATGAAACTCATTGAATGAAACTCATTGAATGAAACTCATTGAATGAAACTCATTGAATGAAACTCATTGAATGAAACTCATTGAATGAAACTCATTGAATGAAACTCATTGAATGAAACTCATTGAATGAAACTCATTGAATGAAACTCATTGAATGAAACTCATTGAATGAAACTCAACGAATGAAACTCATTGAATGAAACTCATTGAATGAAACTCAACGAATGAAACTCATTGAATGAAACTCAACGAATGAAACTCAACGTTAAGATTACACAAAAGAAGTGATAAAAAAAAATTTGATCGATCGATCTGTATTCATGTGATCTACGGATTCTGAGGAAGAATATATACAAAGAAAGAAGTGTTTAACAGAAAGGCAGATTTGGTGCACTCAAATCTAGACTGTTAACTCTCAGAATGCAGAGAGAACATGAACACAAAAAAAAAATTCTTGAATACTGATAAGTTGATACTGTAATTATTCTTCTATACAGGTTATTTACATTTAACCCCAACTCTGCTAGGGTAAGATTGACATATGCAGAATGGGTGTCATCTCTGGGAGGATCAAACTCTGTTGCATTGGCTAACTCATGCTGTATTTGAGGCAAATCTGAATTAGAAGTTACAAATGATACTTGAGGATTTCTCAATACCTGTCGTGTACGTAGGGAATAACGACATTCAGGTTGATCGTCTGACTGAGTATCAGAGGAAGAGAGTACAGGATCAGGAAGATTGTCAGTCTGTCACATTAGTCTGGGTTGGAACATCATCATCATCACATACTAACTTCATGTGATCTAAATGCGATTCTTTATACTGACCAGTACTAATTTCTCTAACCTTATACTTATTACCAGTGATATGTTCAACTACTCGATAAGGACCAACAAACTTTTGATCAACCTTTGGCATTGCAGACGTTTTGTTAAAGTTAATCAGCATAACTCTTGAACCTACTTTGATTTTGGATGGCTTTGCTCGAGTGTTTGCGACTCTTGTAAATTCTGCTGTTGATTTATGAAGTGTTTCACGGATTCTTCTAAAAACACTTTGAGCTAAGCTGGTACGAGTTGCTATGAAATCATCAGGGTTGTAATTTGGTTTCGGATTAGAATATAACAACTCATAAGGCAAACGTTTATCTACACCATACAATGCATAATGTGGAGTGTCGCCTATAGAAACATTGTAAGCAGAATTTATAGCACACTGCACATCAGGTATAACTTCATCCCAAGTTTCACTGTTGGGATTGATAGTGGCTCTCAAGACATAAAGTACTTTCTTATTGGTTCGTTCCGCTAACCCATTGCTGGCAGGATGATGAGGAACAATGGTGGATTTAGAGATCTTGTACAAGGTGCACAAATTTTCAAGAATCTCATTACAGAATTCACCTCCATTATCTGTTACTAGGGACTTAGGGGTGGTATGCCTGCAGATAATGCGTTCTTTAAACGTTTTAGCTACTGTCTCGGCAGTCTTATCTGCAATAGGAACTAACTCACAATATCTGCTGATAAATGGTGGCACCGGTGTGAGCATGGATTTAAGCTTTTTTAAGGGTATTTCAAGACGTTAGAAGACTGTTTGTGAGTAGCCGGCGGGTCAAAAGGTGAACCGTCTCACCCACTCCAGCTACTCACTCCCCTCACAACCTCCACGCTCCAGCCTGCAAGCCTGTTGCAGAAGTTTTTCAAGCTTCCTGGCTTAGTTCGTGTGCTAATTGCTTCAATCTCCGAGGGGTTGACCCGGATTTTGCAATTAAGCCAGTCAGTAAGCCAGACTGTGGAAGTGAACGCCAGTCAGCCTGCCATCCAGCCTGTCTCCTGTCATCCACCTGCTCCTCCGTGCTGTGTGCATCATTACCCGTCTTCCAGTCAGCCATTCTCGTGGGTTAAGCCAGTCAGCCAACCCAGCTTCTAACCCAGCTGAGAGAGAGAAGTAAGCCACGCAAGTTCCTCTGGAAGTTCCTCTGAAGTATTGTTTCATATATCGCTTTGTGCTCCCAGTTGGATGCTAAGAGTGGTCTTCACCATCCCTGTGGCATAGTGGCTTATCAGCCACCTTCGTGGGTAGTGAGTGGAGTGCACGCCAGAGCGCCAGCGAGTCACCACCTCACCCACAGCTATACACTCTCCCTTCACTCACCCACCACCAGCCACCCACCTCATCTACCTGTGGTTGTTTGCACCCTTGTACCGGGTCCTAGAACTGTTTTGGCTCACGTAATTGGTCAAGATTGTAGCTGAGCGCCAACGATAAAGCCAGTTATGCGAGTTCACCGAGAAAGCGCATTTCTTCCGACAACAGTGAGTGTAGGAGGCGTCAGTCATCACCAGTCTCTTTGGAGGCGTGGGTTCGAATCCCACCGCTGCCACCATTTATCATGTGGGGTTTCGAACACGTGGATAGGGTAAAGTAAATACTCACGTAGGCTGGAAGTACGTATATTACGGATAATGTGGGTAGCGCCCAAACAGCTGCGACCTGCCTCCTTGCTCACTCTCGTATAACTGACCGCCCACAGTACCCATATGTGGGGTCTTTGAAATACTGCCGAGGTCAGCGGCAATATGAATACAGACAGTGACTCAGGCAGAGACGGTTGGTAGTGAGTCATCTACTGGTACACTGGTTACTGGTAACTGGTTACTACTACTGAGAGCAGAAGCGTCTGCCATTTCCGTCCCAATTTGACTATAGTACTATCTTCCCATGTTCTTACTGTAAGAGAAAACTGAGTATTTTTGAGGTTAACTGCAGTAGATCATAGGACCCATGTTTAGAAAAAAGAAATTTGGCAAACTGTCTAAAAAAAAAAAAAAAAAAATGCAAACAAGCACGAGAGAACAGGGATGTAAACACGTTTACTGCTTACCAGCTGTACCAACTAGCAGAAGCAATCTGAATTATTATTACATACGTATTATGCATTATTATTATTATTATTAATTTACGGAACTGCAGCTCTATCGTTATTATAATACAGTAGACCGCCACTGAAGAATTCCTGCACAATTTTATGTAACACGTCGTATAATTAATTTAACATGGTTCAGTTTGTGGCAAGAAAAAAAAACGCTCAAGCAGCTGCCTTGTTGAGCAGCTGGGGAGCCATCCTCTACCACTCCTGGACCCCCATCCCCCCCCTCACCATTCCAGCATTCATAATTCATACATGTCCAGTCTTTCTCTGCTACAAGGCAGCTGCGTTTGTCAATTGTTATGATATTTTAATTACTATATCTTGTATCTGCCAAGCAGTCATGACACCCAGTAGCCATAATAGTGTTGCTGAAAGTGGCGCGAAGAGGTATAAGCACTTATGTATTAACAAAGATGTTAGACAAGAGAACCTGTAACCGTAACTGAAGTGTTACTTGTACACAGAAAGAGGTTAACGTGAGTTTGTGTGACTTGACTGACTTGCTGAGTGACACCCAAATCTGCATGACAGTGTCTTCCATTGCAGACACTGCAAGGCTCCAGGTGGACATCAACCAAATCTTTCAGTGGGCTGCAGAAAACAATGTGAAGTTCAACGATGAGAAATTTCAATTACTCAGATATGGCAAACACGAGGAAATTAAATCTTCATCAGAGTACAAAACAAATTCTGGCCACAAAATAGAGCGAAACACCAATGTCAAAGACCTGGGAGTGATCATGTCGGAGGATCTCACTTTCAAGGACCATAACATTGTATCAATCGCATCTGCTAGAAAAATGACAGGATGGATAATGAGAACCTTCAAAACTAGGATGCCAAGCCCATGATGACACTCTTCAGGTCACTTGTTCTATCTAGGCTGGAATATTGCTGCACACTAACAGCACCTTTCAAGGCAGGTGAAATTGCTGACCTAGAAAATGTACAGAGAACCTTCACGGCGCGCATAACGGAGATAAAACACCTCAGTTACTGGGAGCGCTTGAGGTTCCTGAACCTGTATTCCCTGGAACGCAGGCGGGAGAGATACATGATTATATACACCTGGAAAATCCTAGAGGGACTAGTACCAAACTTGCACACGAAAATCACTCGCTACGAAAGCAAAAAACTAAAGTCAGTTCCTAACCAGCCGGGCTGTGGCTCGTACGTTGGTTTGCGTGCAGCCAACAGTAACAGCCTGGTTGATCAGACTCTGATCCACCAGGAGGCCTGGTCACAGACCAGGCCGCTGGGGCTTTGACCCCCGGAACTCTCTCCAGGTAAACTTGCCGAGTGACTTGACTGGCTTGCCGAGTGACTTGACCCGACCCGCTGGGCGACTTGACCCGACCCGCTGGGCGACTTGGCCCGACCCGCTGGGCGACTTGGCCCGACCCGCTGGGCGACTTGGCCCGACCCGCTGGGCGACTTGGCCCGACCCGCTGGGCGACTTGGCCCGACCCGCTGGGCGACTTGGCCCGACCCGCTGGGCGACTTGGCCCGACCCGCTGGGCGACTTGGCCCGACCCGCTGGGCGACTTGGCCCGACCCGCTGGGCGACTTGGCCCGACCCGCTGGGCGACTTGGCCCGACCCGCTGGGCGACTTGGCCCGACCCGCTGGGCGACTTGGCCCGACCCGCTGGGCGACTTGGCCCGACCCGCTGGGCGACTTGGCCCGACCCGCTGGGCGACTTGGCCCGACCCGCTGGGCGACTTTGCCCGACCCGCTGGGCGACTTGACCAATATATTATTATTGCTGAGATAAAAAGAATGATTTCCATGGAATTAAAGCATGAAATTGTTAAACGAGCGAGGTGTCCAGGTTTTGGGTTGAGGGGGAAGAGGGAGGGGAGGAGCTGGCTCGTAACTCAGAACAAAAAATCGACCCAGGGATGGCTGGTATCTCAAAAAACTCATGAGTTGGGACACTCGTAAGTCAAGGTTCCGCTGTACCTATGAAATAGGCAATAACTTTAAAACACTTGAAATTTTGGAAAGTTTCCAGACAGAGAAATGTGCTCAGAGAATGTAAACAAACCGGGTGAGGCATGCCATACAAGAAAGACGTGTTGCTGTATAGCAAGTTTTGGTCGTAATTTGAAATTGCGTTTTTAGAACACCGTAAGGCAAAACTGTAAAGCGGGGCCCTACTGTATAGTTAATTTTATTTGTATATTTGAACCAACATAAAATGTGGTTTCCTGAAAATTGGTTCTGCTTTAATTGGCATAGCTAGAGCTTATAAGTGTAGGAAAAATGTTAATCATGAAATCTACAAGCGACATGGACTCGGTAATGGAACTGCATCGTTAAGTGAGGAGAGTCTGTACTGTACTGTAGTCTTCGCAAATGTTTTGATGCGCAAGTATATTGTAGGGAAATATATGAATTTTTTAATTTTTATATCTTGAAATTTATTACTAGTTACTATACATCTAAACAGGAATTTAACTACATATTTGTGCCAGTGTTACTTTTATATTATAAATATTTCACATGGATAGCAGTTGGAATTAACCTGTTAAAAAGTATTGCCATACTTCTGTAGTAATTCTCCAGTAACATACTAAATGGTAAGAATTTGTAATAAACATTTACTGCATTAGACATTTTTCTTGCTATTTTTCTTTGCTGTCCTTAATTTTTTAATATGCCTGAAATCTAAATTTTCCTTAGGTGGACTGTACTGAAGATGGAAAGGATACCTGTGGAAAGTATGGAGTTTCAGGATACCCAACCTTAAAAATTTTTAAGGGTGGAGACCTTTCCTCTGACTATAATGGACCTAGAGAAGCTAGTAAGTATAATTTTATTTACATTTCTGTAATATCTTTGACATTAATTTTTTTTATTCAACTTAAAAGCAAAATCTAAAAATATTTCAAATTTCCAGATGGCATTGTCAAATACATGAGGTCACAGGTTGGCCCAGCATCGAAGGAGCTTACGTCTGTTGAAATGGCAGAGGCTTTCCTTGCTGCTCCTGATGTTAGTGTTGTATATTTTGGAGGAGATTCCAAACTGAAAGGCAAGTACCTATTAAAATTTGTTGCACGCTTGGTGGAGTGTGTGTGCAAAAAGATGTAATGAAATGCCAATTAAGTGGATTTGGTAGTCCCCCTTCTGATAAGTCCTAATAAGATTTTGAGTTCTAGGCATTTTTGAGAGGAAGGAGCAAATAGCATGACTTATGAAAATGGGGTAGACTGAAGGAGGCTTACGGGTCATCCCATGAGGGGTTGGAAGGAGCGGCTAAACGGTTTAGTGCCAGGGGCTTCAGCACTCTGCAGACCGTTACTGGAGAGAAAAGTAGTTTTTATGGCTTTGATATCTTGATGTGAGCAAGGTAACATTTGTGTAGGCATTAGATAAAGCCAGTTAGACTGGTGGAAAGTAATTTTTCAGAGATGACTAGATTGTCAAGCATTACTAGCTTGTTTGGAAAATTTTTGATTTCTATCGCTATGAACAGTGCTGCAGTGGTGACAGGAAATGAGCAGCTTTCTTGTACACTATAAATGAATGTTAGCCTTGTTTCCCATGTTTTTTAGTGAATGGTTTGTTTCCTCTGGAGAATTTGCTATCAATAGCTAGATAATCAGAGGTACACCCTAACATGGGTGTAATCAGTAGGGATTTTATTAGGAAGGTTTGATTATAGATGTACTTATTAACCTTTTGACTGTTGCAAGCCCATTTCTGAAACTGTCATTTTATGTTGCAAAATTTTTGGACAAAGAAAAATTCTTGTGAAATGATAGAGAATCTTTTCCCAATGGTAATGACACCAAAAGTACGAAATTTGATTGAAAATTTGTGGAATTACGCTCCGCGAAGTTAGCAATCTTGGTGATATATACGCATTGGCGATTTCGCCGACTTTGAGCCCTATTTTCAGCCAATTCCATTGTTCCAGTCGACCAAACTTGTAGCTATTTCTTTAGAACTCAATTTTTTCTATCAATTGAGTACAAGAAACCGCCCATTTACCGATTTCAGCTACCCAATAAAGTGGTCAGAAATTGGTAATTTGGCCAGTTTCATGCAAATTAAAAAAGATGCCAATTTCAAAATAGGGTCCAGAATAAACGATGCAGACATTCTTGGCACTAAAATAACATATCCTCAGTTAAATAGTCACCTCTCCAGGCCCCTCTTATATTACATTTGTTTTCTATTTTGATTTTTTATTTACACAAAAAATAGAAGATTTACTGTTATGCAGACTACTGCATTATTTTAAAAATGGTATAAATAATATCTGTGCACTAGTGAAAGAATGTTAGACTCCTCAGTTGACGTGTATTGGGCATGTGGTGTGATTTGCTTACTCTTGAACATTGGTAAAAATTGAGCATTTCTGCTACTTTGAACTCAATACCAAGGTTGTTTTCATTATGAAACCGAAATCATCTCTATTTCTGCAATATGTTTTCAATTCTATCAAATGAAACCAAGAAAATGAGAATACAACCATAACTACTATACGAAAATACACCACAAAGTCGGCGTTTTAATCCAGAAATACGGAGTTTTTTTCTCGTTTTGCACTGCGTGCTGCAGGATTTTTTTTATACAGTGCACACTGACCACACAGACCCATTCTCTCGCATGTTCGTCCACCAGCTTTCTCCTGCTTGATTTGAAGCCTCTAGAATTGAGTGTATATACGTCCGAAACACTGGCTCGTGAGACGTATATATACAGCCGAAACAGTCAAAGGGTTAATCATTGAGTGAGAGGTTTCTTGAGTTTAGTAATTTTTGTGAATTTACTTGGTTTTTTAAGTTCTTGTATGCCTGAAAGTTTTGGGTGCTAAGCTCAATCTTACCTTATTTTCAGTTATGCTTTGTCAATGGCTGAGAGTATGCTGTTGATTAGCCTTGCTATTTAGTTAATCTTTTCTATTTTAAAGAGCTGCTTATTGTTGAGGCTTTGATTATATATTTTTTTTTTTTTTTTTTTTTGAAAGAGACACTAGTGTCGTATGGGGTTCGGTAGGAGAATGATGGATAAGGTAAACTCACTTGTTGGATGGTAACGATATATATTGTCAGACTGTGGTAAGGAAGGGATGGGCCCAGCCTGCCATGTTACTGCCTGGATGTCTATACGCCGAGTAAGAGCGAGGCAGCTTGTCTCGCTGCCTCAAGCTGTACCCCGTGACGTCATACAGTCACAGGCCTAGGGAGCTTCTATATAAAGCACATGGATGGTACTATGATACTCAGCTAATCTATATAACACATATAAGGGGATCAGCAACTATGCTGACACTAGTTTTGAGTGTTAAATTCTGCCAGTGTTACTGATGGCTATGCTATGACTATTCATTGATAATTGAGCCTCACTGTAATTTCATTAAAGTGGTAATGTTTTTGGTGATAAGGAAGGTTTGGGTAATCAGTTTTGTACTTGTCAAGATGGAGCAAAGTGAAGATACATTTCTCTAATTCTGACAGGTTTGGTTATTGAGTGTATTAATTAAAATTTTTAATTTTTAGTTTAGGAAATCAGGTGATTGAATGAGGTTATTAATTTCCAGCACTTGAGTGGGTTTTAGTCATTGCTGCCATCAGTTATTTTGGTAAATGTTTGCTGTTTATAGTTTCCCCAATAAATAGTTTCTGGTAATGGTTTGAACATTTTTAAAACCAGCTTTATTCCAGGCAGTTTTGTATTAGAAAATTGACAGAAATCGGAATTGTGTAATGTAATTCTGGTAATGAAAATGTCACCATTAACAGTTCTTGCACTTCAGGATGTAGCAAATTTTTGTACATATTTTCTTATAAACTTTCTTATGAAGTAACTACTGTTTTAATTACTCCAGAAGAATTTAAAATCATTCCCTGTAACTCTCTAAACATGTAAATGTAGTGCTACAGTGAGCCTACACACCAAAGTTTTGATAAGCTGTATGACTGGATAGATTAATTTTAAGCTAACCATAAAGTCTTAATTCTGATTTCTTATTCCAGAGGCATTCCTCAAGGCTGCAGATAAACTACGTGAAACAGTCCGTTTCGCTCACTCTGTAAAAGCCGAAGTTAATGAAAAGTATGGGCATAATAATGTCATGGTGCTATTCCGACCAAAGCACTTGCAGAACAAGTTTGAACCTGCTTCAGTTGTTTATGATGGACCTAATGACAAATCTAAAATGGAGTCTTTTGTGAAGGAAAACTTGTAAGCATTGTGTTTGTATTTGCTACATTTGGGAGAAGCAGTTTGTCAACTTGCTTAAAATATTAGTGTGGTAGAGAAGTTTCTTAGCAAATATTGATGTGCATAATGAAATTTGGTTGTTCCATGTCCATGTTTGTAACTTCAGTGACAATCATTTTAGTTTAAATGTTAGTATGCCATGTAACTTGTCTAGTTTGTGGTCTCGTAAAGGGTGCATTGTAGAACAACTTGTGTAGTTGAAAGTAATGGCTTGGTCAACATTGAACACTTCTATAACTTTCTTCAGTGTCTAATATTGCTGGCAGTAACTCATTTGTATCCAGTTTACTTTTGTGGCAAGAAAATAAGCTTCTATTAAATAGTAAGAAATGAAATTCACACTGGACCTTAAAATGTATGGATAATGGCATTGAATGGAAAAGCCACTTCATGTAAAAGGAAATTTACTGTAAATGTAATATTGAACTGCAGATTAAACAGCAGTAATTGCTGTTAATTTTAGTTATAATGCCCAACTTTAATTTCCGTAGTTTAATTTGTCAAGTTGTTCCCCTTTATTCCTCTTTGTCAAACCAATTGCCCATTTATCTAGACATGATCACTTTAATTACTTTACACTGTACTGCAGCTGGGTTGTGCTTCAATATGATTTGTCCTGTACCACTCTTTTAATTGCCTGTCATATTAGTTTTATTTCCCACGTGATCATCATCACTTTGTAAATACAGCGGAATCTCTACTTACGAGTTTAATCCGTTCCATGACCTTGCTCACAACTGGATTTGCTAGTTTGCAGAGTCAGTTTTCCTCATTTAAATTGAAATGTAATTAATTCGTTCCGGTGGAATTCCAGGCACGAGAAAATACTTCAATAATTTCCCTAATATCAACTCGACAGCTTATTTATGTATCAATTCATGTAGTATGACCTAATAAACAATATTAATAACATAGAAACATGATATATACACTAGAATGAATAAAGTACATGTCATTAGGTATGTGGCTAGTGATGGTGACAGCAGCCATTGTTGGGGTTTATAGGGCCACCACAGCGGCCATTCCTGCTTCTGACTACATATGTAGAGCCTAGGATAACCCAAAAAAGTCAGTGACATATAAGTGCTACACTCTTAAGGCTTCACTTAATTGCTACACTCTTAATGCTACACTTAGCCACTGCTACCTCATGTTGTCTGCCACTGCTGCCTCATGATGTCTGCCACTGTTGCTTCATGTTGTCTGCCATTGCAGCTTCATGTCTGCCACTGCTACCTCATGTCAACCACTAATGTCGCCAAAGAATCGAACATTTCTGCTATTTTGAGCTCAACTTCAAGTTACTTTTCATCATGAAACCAATTAAAATCATATTTAGTTTTGTAGTATATCTTCCATTCTATCACATGAGACAAAATAAAACGAAAATACAACTATAAAAACCATACAAAAATGTACCGCTAAGGGGAGGCTAATGGCTGAGAAGTTAACTCCGTTATTTACGGTCCGATTTCTTTCATTTTTGGTGTACGTTAAGAAGCATCTTTTCATCATACATTGCCCAAGTTTCAATAAGATAGTCCAACAAACAACTGAGATCCAATTCCCTAGATAAAGAGCAAGAGCCCCCTCACCAGGGTCAATTAACCTCCCTTGAGGCCCACTCGCATCTGGAAATTTTGCTCGCGTCTGGAAGCAAAAAATCGACCGAGCAGCTGCTCGTATCTGGAAAAACTCGCACATGGACGCACTCGTAAGTAGAGGTTCCACTGTATTGTGCATGTATTATACAGAAGGGTGTGGGGGCAGAGGAAGATGAGCTTTGTTCTGCCTTGTTGCTCTAAAAACTTAGTTTATCCTCTACTTATGAACAGCACAAAATCTGAAATTGCTCTTTTTAAACTGGGAGTGATGTTTTGCTTTGCAGATTGCAACATACAGTATATTCTCAAATCATAGCTTATAAAGTTTCCTCCCCATTGCCGTTTTACAAATTAGACTAGTTTGTTTGAGTGCAGTCTGCTCATAGAATAAAATGCTAATCCATGCTGTGCATTAAGAAAAGCTACTACAATTAGTGATTCAGATGACTGTAGAGCAACATTAGTATCATTGGCTCCAGTTGCAGCTAAAAATTTGACAGTTGTATGGGCAGTGCTGTATATTCTACTGAAATGTGTAGCTTGCCCCTGTCTAATTTGTAAACCCATCTTCCACTGAAAAAACGGGTAATTGTAATTGACTGGTGATGGGAATGAATGACTCCCAATAGTGTTATGGAGGAAACTGCTCACTCTGCAGTCAACGGGGAAAAAAGTATTGCAAAGACAAGGTTCGTATGTAAGATGTTGCATTCTGCATTTGGGTTTCATGGCCTACCACAGTTTGAAACCCATGTAATATTTAAATGCTTCGGTTGGGAGACGACTGACTTGTTAAAACAGTGTGTGGGGGGGGGGGTCATTTAGAGAGAAGGGATCACAGTAGAATGACATGGAAAGCATCTAAATCTATAGGGGAAGGAAGGCTGGGGAGGGGTCGTTCTCGAATGCAAACAAACCAGATGAACGCGTCTGGTTTTCATAAAGTCCTACAAGTTGCCTGGCTGCCACAGGTCCTACAAGTTGCCTGGCTGCCACAGGTCCTACAAGTTGCCTGGCTGCCACAGGTCCTACAAGTTGCCTGGCTGTCACAGGTCCTAAAAGTTGCCTGGCTGCCACAGGTCCTACAAGTTGCCTGGCTGCCACAGGTCCTACAAGTTGCCTGGCTGCCACAGGTCCTACAAGTTGCCCAGCTGCCACAGGTCCTACAAGTTGCCCGGCTGCCACAGGTCCTACAAGTTGCCCGGCTGCCACAGGTCCTACAAGTTGCCTGGCTGCCACAGGTCCTACAAGTTGCCCGGCTGCCACAGGTCCTACAAGTTGCCCGGCTGCCACAGGTCCTACAAGTTGCCCGGCTGCCACAGGTCCTACAAGTTGCGCGGCTGCCCCAGGTCCTACAAGTTGCCCGGCTGCCACAGTTGCTTCTAGTTGCCCGGCTGCCTCAGTTCCTTCTTGTTGCCCGGCTGCCACAGGTCCTACAAGTTGCCCGGCTGCCACAGGTCCTACAAGTTGCCCGGCTGCCACAGGTCCTACAAGTTGCCCGGCTGCCACAGGTCCTACAAGTTGCCCGGCTGCCACAGGTCCTACAAGTTGCCCGGCTGCCACAGGTCCTACAAGTTGCCCGGCTGCCACAGGTCCTACAAGTTGCCCGGCTGCCACAGGTCCTACAAGTTGCCCGGCTGCCACAGGTCCTACAAGTTGCCCGGCTGCCACAGGTCCTACAAGTTGCCCGGCTGCCACAGGTCCTACAAGTTGCCCGGCTGCCACAGGTCCTACAAGTTGCCCGGCTGCCACAGGTCCTACAAGTTGCCCGGCTGCCACAGGTCCTACAAGTTGCCCGGCTGCCACAGGTCCTACAAGTTGCCCGGCTGCCACAGGTCCTACAAGTTGCCCGGCTGCCACAGGTCCTACAAGTTGCCCGGCTGCCACAGGTCCTACAAGTTGCCCGGCTGCCACAGGTCCTACAAGTTGCCCGGCTGCCACAGGTCCTACAAGTTGCCCGGCTGCCACAGGTCCTACAAGTTGCCCGGCTGCCACAGGTCCTACAAGTTGCCCGGCTGCCACAGGTCCTACAAGTTGCCCGGCTGCCACAGGTCCTACAAGTTGCCCGGCTGCCACAGGTCCTACAAGTTGCCCGGCTGGCTGCCACAGGTCCTACAAGTTGCCCGGCTGCCACAGGTCCTACAAGTTGCCCGGCTGCCACAGGTCCTACAAGTTGCCCGGCTGCCACAGGTCCTACAAGTTGCCCGGCTGCCACAGGTCCTACAAGTTGCCCGGCTGCCACAGGTCCTACAAGTTGCCCGGCTGCCACAGGTCCTACAAGTTGCCCGGCTGCCACAGGTCCTACAAGTTGCCCGGCTGCCACAGGTCCTACAAGTTGCCCGGCTGCCACAGGTCCTACAAGTTGCCCGGCTGCCACAGGTCCTACAAGTTGCCCGGCTGCCACAGGTCCTACAAGTTGCCCGGCTGCCACAGGTCCTACAAGTTGCCCGGCTGCCACAGGTCCTACAAGTTGCCCGGCTGCCACAGGTCCTACAAGTTGCCCGGCTGCCACAGGTCCTACAAGTTGCCCGGCTGCCACAGGTCCTACAAGTTGCCCGGCTGCCACAGGTCCTACAAGTTGCCCGGCTGCCACAGGTCCTACAAGTTGCCCGGCTGCCACAGGTCCTACAAGTTGCCCGGCTGCCACAGGTCCTACAATTTGCCTGGCTGCTGCATCTCGTGTTTAATTTATTCTACTGTGGGGTGTATTAAGATGGATTAAGCAAATTGTCTATAATAACATTTTATACGATATTTAATGCTCCTTAGTGATTTTTATTGTTATTATTAATGTGACATCTTCAAGACTATTAAGACACTCTTAGTGATTTTAACCCTTTCAGGGTCCGTCCCGTAGATCTACGGCTTTACGTTCAGGGTCCAAACCGTAGATCTACGCCATGAGCTCAGCTCACTCTGATAAACTGTGAGTGGTACATTTGGGCCTAGATATGAGAGAATACATCTATGTGGTATGTGTGCACCACATAAAACAGATCCTGCAGCACACTGTGTATAATGAGAGAAAAAAAATGAAATCGTGATTTTTCGATTAAAACAGCAACTTTGCAGTGTTTTTCGTATGTTTTTTATAGTTGTATTTGCTATTTCTTGGTCTCATTTGATAGAATGGAAGACATATTACAGAAATAGAGATGATTTTGATTGGTTTTAGCATTGGAAATGGCTTGAAACTGAGCTCAAAGTAGCGGAAATGTTAAATTTTTGCCGATATTCAAGAGTAAATAAACGACCTCACACATCTAATACACGTCAGCTGGTGGGTCTAATATACATTCACAAATATGGTGATGATATTTATACAATTATTACAGTATTGCATAAGAGTAAATCTTCTATTTTTTGGTGTGAATAAAAATTCATTATGTGAATAAAAAATCAAAATGGAATTTATTTGTAAAGCCTCAAAACATAACTAATGAACAGAGGAAATGTTAGTTTAGTGCCAGGAATGCCTACATTGTTCATTCTGTACCCTATTTTGAAATTGGAATATTTTGAACTTTGTGTTAAATTGGCCAAATTAACAATTTCCGATCACTTTATTTTGTAGTTGAAACAGTTGACTTGGCGATTTCTTGTGCTCAATCGATTGAATAGAAGTAATACTAGTGAAATTGCTAAGAATTTGGTTGATTGGAATAATGTAATTGGCCTAAAATGGGAGTCAGTCGGCAAAATCGCCGATTCGTAAATATCGCTGACACATCAAAATTCGCGAGAGCATAATTTCGTCAATTTTCCACCAAATTTCGTACTTTTTGTTTTATTACCTTCACAAAAAGATTCTCTACGATTTCATAAGAAAAAATAATTTTTTTTTTTTTTAAATTCTTGGACACTG
Organism: Cherax quadricarinatus; assembly: GCF_038502225.1. Taxonomy (NCBI): domain Eukaryota; kingdom Metazoa; phylum Arthropoda; class Malacostraca; order Decapoda; family Parastacidae; genus Cherax; species Cherax quadricarinatus. The sequence continues at coordinate 17,134,365 of NC_091319.1, read as the reverse complement.
GTGCGTGACTCCAGATTTGGGCCTTGGACCCTGAAAGGGTTAATGTGTACCTGCATGCCAGCACAGTGCATAAGTATACTTAGGTACAGGTACACATATGTATAATTATCATTTAAAATAATAATGTAGGTATGTAGTCAGCCTGGGCTACATACCTACACCTACCTACATAGCTACACGATATTTAATGTAGCCCAGGAACATATTACCACCATTGACATATCATGTTCACCGAGTTTAATCGTTTCTAACAATTACCTTTAGATGCCATCATAAACAAAGGGAAAAGTAATGAATAATTCAAGTCAAGAATTGTAAACAAGTTTTATGTATTAACCCTTAAACGGTCCAAACGTATATATACGTTCACTCGCGTAGTGCCCCAAATTTTTTTAGAAAAAAATCTTTTTTTAAAAGGGAAAAAAGAGCATATGGTACCCAGGCATCCCAAATTATTTTAATATGGCACACAGTGAGTGCGCACACCCATTCTCTCATGTCTAGGTGACTCAGGCTTATCATGGCAATGTTGAATGAATGACAAAGAAAACTTGTGCGTAGCGCCCCAAACGTATATATAAGTTTTCTTTGTCATTCATTCAACATTGCCATGATAAGCCTGAGTCACCTAGACATGAGAGAATGGGTGTGCGCACTCACTGTGTGCCATATTAAAATAATTTGGGATGCCTGGGTACCATATGCTCTTTTTTCCCTTTTAAAAAAAGATTTTTTTCTAAAAAAATTTGGGGCGCTACGCGAGTGAACGTATATATACGTTTGGACCGTTTAAGGGTTAAGGAGTGATGTAATGTTTTCCCTCCGCCCATCTACCACACCTCCATAGTACATAAACGATGTTTGTGTGTTATGTAACGTGTTTCTTGTATAATTTTGAAGAAAATATCATAGATGGATTAATGAAAATGTCTATATTAACGTAAAATAAGACATTAGTGATTACTATTACATAGAGATGTGCTCATGGAGAATGTAAACAAACCGGGTGGCCTGCGCCATATTTGAAAGACCACTTGCCATATAGAAAGTTTTGGTCATAATTTGAGATCGCTGTTTTAGCAGAATGCCATAAGGCGAAATGCCGAAAAGCGGGGCCCTGCTGTACTTAAGGTGGGTGGCACAGTGCAGTACCTGCACTTCCCACCTTGAGGAGGGCAGTGGAATATTTAAGTTGGATCATTTGAATTTTGTCTTGTTACTTATAAGATAATATTTTTTCTTGGGTAGGTGGTAAGTTGGTACACAGCATCCATCCATGAAGGTAATAGTTCTGTAAAGTTAGTGAAATGGAAACTGGTTAAATAGTTTGTACTGGTTGACTTCTGTATCTCATGAATATTTATGACTGGTAATTTTTCAGTGATGGTGAAAGTGTTGAATGATTAAAGTTTTTTTTCTTTTGGGTTCTTGTTTTTGGGTCGCCCTGCCTCAGTAGGAAGTGGCCAATGTATTTAAAAAAAAATTTTTAATTTATTTTAAATTCAGTATGTGCACTTGTTTTCTGTGCTTCTTGATAGTTCATCTTGTAATATTTACATTTAACCTAGGTTTGGTCTGAGATCAAGCTGTGAAGAAATTCCCTAGAATTGCTAACAGATAACCCTAGTATAGTGGAGGATAGCCACTTTAGCAATAACAACAAAAAAATCTTTCTAGTTCAGATAAACTTTTTCATTAATTACAGAAAATTGAGTTAAGTGAATGTTCAACTTTCACAGCCATGGTTTGGTGGGTCACCGTACTCAAGATACTGCCTCAGACTTCGTTAATCCTCTTGTGGTTGCATATTACAATGTTGATTATGTGAAGAATGCCAAGGGAACTAACTACTGGCGTAACCGCATTCTGAAGGTAGGATATTGGGGTTTTAGTTCTTTAGCTTGTTAATGCTGTACTTTAACTATTTTAATAGTTTTATTATTGTAATTTAAAATTAATTCTTCTGCTTACAGGTAGCACAGAACTTCGATGATTTTAACTTTGCTGTGTCTAATAAGGATGATTTCCAACACGAATTAAATGAATTTGGCCTTGATTTTGTTTCTGGAGATAAGCCTGTGATTTGTGCCAGAAATGCAAAGTCTCAAAAATTTGTCATGAAAGAAGAATTCTCGTGAGTATTTTTACTGCCTTGTAGTTTATGGTAATTCAATAGATTGCAACAGTGGCGGGTAGTGCCGTACAGTCAACTTGTTGGTTGAAAATTTCTGATCAAATTCTCTTGACAGAATGGAAACTTTTGAAGCCTTCCTCAACAAACTTAAAGCTGATGAACTAGAACCTTACTTGAAGTCAGAAGATATTCCTGTACAAGATGGCCCAGTCACTGTTGCAGTTGGCAAGAACTTTGATGAAGTTGTAACAAATTCTGAGAAGGATGTGCTGATTGAGTTTTATGCACCTTGGTGTGGACATTGCAAGAAGTTGGCACCCACGTATGATGAACTTGGTGAAGCGGTATGTTAGTTGCATTTAAGTTGCTTGTAATCAGTATTTGCATTATAAATTTGTTGGTTGATAAAATGTAATGGACTTGCCTGAAGATAATTTCAGTGTCCCTGCTTTTGTGACCCAGTCCCAACCTTTTAAATATGATACCTTTATGGTGGGGAATAGAAAAATTATAACCTTGTTACTGAATTTACATTGGGAATGGCTGAATGAGGGCAATTCATCACCTTATCTGGTGGGAGACAGCTGGTGTTGAATACTTACATTCCAGCTCTTCTTTCATGTTTATCAGACGATTAAACAAATTACTTTTGTTAGCACATCAATATGTAAATTCCATTGAATGAAATAAATGCACTGGCATTCATACTCGCCTCACCCAAGACCAAAATCTCTTGTTCTTGTCAACCCTTTCACTCTCGTATGAAAGTCTTTGACACCAGTGATGCTCATGTAGATATAAGTTGAAAGAACAGCATCCTCAAATGTGCTGTGAGGTAAATTTTGGCCTAGATATGATAGAATGGGTGTGGAGCAAGTGTGCAGAGTATAAAAATCCTACCTAATGCAGTGCATGATGAGGAAAACCAAACCTCTGATCTTTTGCTTAAAATAGCAACTGAGGCGATTTCTAGGGCGGTTTTCATATTTTATTGGTTCCTGGGTATCATTCGGTAGAATAGAGGAAGTACTGGTGAAAGATGGTTTTGTTCAGTTGCAGGACTAAAAGTAGCTTGAAATAGGACTCAAAAGTATTGAAAGTATTAATTTTAGCAATTTTCTGAGAAAGGGTAGACTCTTAATCAGTAAAACAAAGCATAGTAGTGAAGTAGCTATGAATTTGGTTGAATTGAGCAGTGGAATTGGCTTAGAAAGACTGTTGGTGAAATTGCTGCTGTATAAATGGCACTTGGACTACCAATTTTGTGCGTGCATGATTCTGCAAATTTCTTAATTTCACATTTTCAGTGTCATATACTTCGGATATTTACCATTTAAGGAGAGCTTTTAAATTGTTAGTCAGCATGTCTGATTTCAGGGATCATGACAGTGAAAGGGTTAATAGCCCTAGGTAAATAATTCTCACTCTTAGTAAATTACTAAACATGCAGTCTTCATCCATTTCCCCCATACGTAGGGTTTGGTCTTTCCTTGGTCACATCTTTCAGCTCTTGTACTGGCATAAAGAACTTGCTCTAAAACACTTTTTACCTTGGTGACTTGAAGGGCCATTTATGTCCTGGAAGTGGCAGACCCAGCAGGGGCCTCTTGATGAAGCGGGAATAATTACTTGGAAATGAATCTCTTGATTTGTCTCGTGCATCACCTGTAGACCTGTAGTGCTGTTTGTGGTGTGTAGCTGACGAGCACTGTCTGCCCATGGTTTAGGCCATTTCCACTTTCATCCCTACTAGCACCAGTGTGCCTGTAATTTAACTTAATGTCATTTGACTTTATTTTAAAGAATTCTTAAAATTCTTATAAATTTTGATAATATAGGGATTTACCTGTTTTGCTTGTGCTGTCATAATTTCATTGAAATTGGCAACTCAGTTTGACAAACTTTTAAAAAATGCTTTGCTGACTGCTCTTGCTATGTTATAGCCATCCCAGTATTACTGCATTGATCCTTGTAAATCTTTCAACGTACCAGCCGTATCCCACTGAGGTGGGGTGGCCCAAAAGGAAAAAAAACAAAAGTTTTGCTTTTTAAATTTAGTAATGTATACAGGAGAAGGGGTTATCCTTGTAAATATCTAGCATTAATCTTATCCCTGGCTTTTCTTTTTCTGTAGCTTTTTGCATTAGTGATGTCAAACTTCAGGGCACTTGCTTTCTAATGCCTTTACCTGATATCCATTTTCAGGGTTGTCAATAAAAGGTGGTTAAACCTCTAAATGAGAGTTTATTAGCATTTTTATCACATTGGCCATTTACCATCAAGATGGATTAGTGCTAAATATAGTAATACCTGTGGACTTTTTCTTGGTGTTATGGAATCATTTTTTTTTTAACAAGTCGGCCGTCTCCCACTGGGGCAGGGTGACCCAAAAAGATAAAATCCCCAAAAAGAAAATACTTTCATCATCATTCAACACTTTCACCTCACTCACACATATTCCTATAGATTAAATTAAACATGGTAATAATGAAAGTAACTAAGGAAAGTTCTTAATTGCAGATGAAAAATGAAGATGTAGACATTGTGAAGATGGATGCCACGGCTAATGATGTTCCATCTTCATTTAATGTGAGAGGATTCCCAACACTATACTGGAAACCAAAAGGACAAGACCCTGTTCCATATAATGTAAGTCAAAAGTTCAAAGCATTTTGTATAGATGCAAACTAAGTTGCGGTGAAAGACTTGTGCAGGGAAAGGCCTCAAATACATTTTCTTCAACTGTTCGGCTTAGTGTCATATTTCCCAGCTTAAGTTGTGTTCTAGCTATTTTAGTTTTGTTTATGCTTCCAGTAGCTTTTTGATGTGCTAGTAGTTAAGATTAGTTTTTAGGAAGCATTTACCCATGTCACATCTGGAAAATAGAAGTACAGTAGTAAGGTTTGATAAGATTTTGTTCCTTGTATCAAGAGCATAATGACCTTCATCCTAGATGGTAATAGTTACTGATGATTAATATGTCATAACAGAAAGATGTATAAATATTTGGGAATTTTTTTTTTTTTTTCTTCCAGGGTGGCCGGGAACTGGACGAATTCATAAAATATATTGCCAAAGAAGCTACAAATGAGCTCAAGGGTTGGGACAGGAAAGGAAATGCAAAGAAGAGTGAACTGTGAGATCTGTGGAATCCAGTTTACTGGCAGAGGCTTTTAGTGCTTCTGGAAGTGAAGATTGTTAATAGGTGCGGATTATTTTCTAAACTACATATATCTAAACTATGTAGAAAATTCATTGGAGTGCTCTTCAGAAAAGGTATTACATGCTTCTCTACTTTTAATGACTGATCAGTATTTATAGACTGAAGATGAAAGGAGAATCACACCAGTGACGATTCAGTGCCTGTATGTGGTGTGATTGCTGGATAAATGTTAGTGTAATCATATAAATTTGTTGAGTGTTTGTTAAAAGTATTTTAGTTATTTGGATGCTATGCACAGAATCATACTGCATTGTTTTTCTTACAATCATTCCTGCTCTTGTTTTGAACATGAGTGCACAAGTTTCTGAAAATATGGTTTGAGTTTACTTAATAAATTTTCTAATATAGTTGACTTTTTATTTCCTAGGAAAGCTTCACTATCTTTACTTTGTGTATTTAAAAGATTTATTTGGTAAGTTTATCAATGAATCTGCAGTAACCTGGTTTACTGCTTGGCTACACAAGATACCTATTGTGTAATGGTTTATGCAAAACTAATATTAGTTTGAAAGTTGCTTTTAAGAATTTTAAATAACTGCTTTAGAATGGAATTATCCTGTGATTTTTATTGGCAATTGGTGCAAATTTTATTGATGGAGGCTGGCTGAAATATGAAGTATAAAGGCTATAGCAATAGAGAAAAGCAGTGGAAGATAGTTTCATTTCCAACTAAGTGGGTTACCCACCTAATAATGTGCAGATGGCTGGACACATTCTGCAGTTAAAGGCATTATTCTTGGGCATTTGGAATTTTCAGTAACATTCCAGTACTAAATATGCTTCTTTCCTCCACCCCGACGTTACCACCTTAGCATGATGGTAAGGTGATTTGTACCTGGGTTAGGAGCCTCTTCTCTGGTAGGGATGAAATTCTTCTCTCAGGGTGCCCTAATAAAAACCCATAAATTTTTGTTTTAAATTTGCTGTGACTTGTGGCTGATATAGAATGTAATTGGTAAATTAGCAGCTACCTACTTTGTTACTGATTAATGTTTGAGGGAATTTGTCAGTACAATAGCAAATAATAGTATTAATTTGATATTTTAAGAAAATGGGTGGTTTAAAGAGCTGAAAAACCAAATGGCAATAGTGCTTTGTAAATAAACTGAACTGACTTTTCTCTCGAGAAAACTGGCATTGATCCTTTAATGCCCACTGGTGTATAAAGCCAACAGTTGGGTTTTCTGCCACTGTTACATATTTAAACTGGCACCTAGGGGTGTGCTTGTCTAGGGGCATATAAAATATTAGGAAAAAATGCCACCCTAGGACCAGAAAGGTAAATACACTAAAAGCACTAAATAGCTGGGCAATACATTTCAGGAAGGACATGCTTTGATAAAAATATACACTATAATAGTAACATGTGCACACAACTCTACATTTCACATCTCTCAAACTCGTGAATACATTCACTAGGTACTTAAAATTTGGCCATATTTTATTTAAAATCAAAACCAAGTGCTAAAGGCATACAGGTCATTAGGCCACAGTATACAATATTAATGAAACCTGTAGATTGCCATTCCTTGTGGGCTTCCAACCTGCCAGCAAAAAAAAAAAAAAAGTAACCATTTCTGCACGTCCAATAATCACACAGGCCCCACATAAAACCAGGGCCAAACTTAAGATTACAAAAAAAAATATTTCCTGAAAAGACATGGCTTAAAACTTGCCCAAAATACCACCCCCATACTTAACCAAACACCACCACCACCTTGTTCCAACAACTGCCAGACTAATCAAGCTGACCCCCCACAGCTCTCCCAGTGTTCACGTCTAATAAGTGTCCCACTGGCTGTCCATTTGCCATTCAATTCTCAACTTGTGTCCACTTAAGCACGGACCTTCATTACACTAGAAACAGTTACAAATTCATTACAACAATGCAGTAACCTGCATAACCACCCACATCATCCTTGCTGGTCACAAGAGACTTACGTTAGACTATTCACCTTGTGGAGAGGTGCCACTACGAGAATTAACATTAGCTACAGTGCTCGTCATAAAAGCTGGTGCACCCTCAAACCATGATCACAAACTAGCATAGAAATTTGTGGTGTACCTAGCAGTGATTTAGTATTTTGTAAGTCATCCCTCATGTATTTGGATTCTTCAGTCATCTAGGAAGAGATTTGCATAAATTTTTGAGGGTTTCTTGAGTTAAATTCTTCACTCGGGTGGTAACCTCCTGCCTTGGGAGTGAGCTGATGTCCTTCCCTTGTAGATCTATTATCACGTCCCAGATATTCTCGATCGGGTTAGTCTGGAAATTTTCTGGCCAGTCATTGAAGGATACTCTAGTCAAGAAGCCACTGAAAAACTGGTTTAGCAGTGTAGCAGGGAGCATTCGTGCCTGAAAATCTTTGCACCATGCTGAGTGAAAGATTCAGGCAAATTATTATAGAGGAATTCAAAGTACGATAGCTGTACTAGTTCATAGGTTGGTATTTAGGCATCACAGCCAACACTGTTAGCACTAAAGCCAGGACCATAAGTTTGGAGTTTTGTAGTATCACAGATGTAACATAGGTACAGGGGGTTGGTACATGGGCAGAGTTAGTGAAAATGACTCTATCACTTGAACACCTACCACTATTCCTTGGTCCATTTTTGATATTTGCAAACTAGACACTTTCTCTGCACAGTGGCTCAAAAATTGGTTTCTGGAAAAGTCGATAACTGGTGTAATAGAGCCCCATCATGTCTTAAAACTTCTGATACATGTGAAGCAGTCCTGGAGTCTTTTAGTCTACCATGCACTGTGTCAAACCCCCTATTTGGAATTCTGGTAATGTTCCTACTGCTGTCGAGTTTATGAAACTGCACTCGCATGTCGCACAGGACTTATGGATACTCCAGAGAAACTACCACCACTGCTCTGCAGGCACAGATGGGTCACACACAGTCCACCATATCTTGTAGCTTGTCCTGTCAGCAGACAGCAAGTCACTTCCAATGTTTACACTGTCCTAACACCCAAACTGACTTTCTCGCTGAAAATCTCACCTTGGGTGTAAAATCTTTGACACTGACTTTTTGCACAAGCCATAGCTGCCACCACGAGCCACTAGTCTCGTGTACCCTTACCCCACATTTGCTCCTATATTTCTCATTACTACCCTTGCACATTACAACTTGCAGCACTGTATGACCCATGTCGGTTTAGCACAAATTTTTATTATGGTACAACTCTTATATGTTTAGCACTTACCTATGAATATAATCCACTTTCCCTAGATAATACCATATACATAATCTTCCTAATGAACCAGCCTCACAACGTTGGTTTTGCCAAGTTTTGTGTAACTTCACCAGTTATGAAGTTTCTTCCTGCAGTCTCATGAGTATGTACAGCCTCTCCTCACTTAGCGACATACTCATTTACAAACAACTCATACTTGTGATAGGCTCTTTGACCTGTATGCATACCTAAATGTATATTAGAGCTGATTTTTTTCTATTCCGTTTATTACAGTATGTAATACAATACAGCCTCCCCTCGCTTAATGACGGAGTTCTGTTCCTAAGACCACGTCGGTAAAGGAATTTAGTCACTAACGGCCGATAACGAGAAGCCAAAAAACCGGTTGATAAGCAGAACAGCTGATAACAGAGGGTCCACTGTATTTCTTTACATTGTTTTTATACAATATTTCTTACATATGAAACTAGTGCAGTTAGCCTCGCTCTCATTTTCTCTTATGAAAGCATGGGAAGATAGAGCAGGAGAGGGAATGGACACTGCCGCCATCACTCGCCGTATTATGGCCTATTTTATTCATTCTAGAGTATGTCATGTTTCTAGGTTAATTATATTGTTTATGTACTATCAGATGAATTGTGGTAGGTAAATAAGCCAGAGAGTTGATGTTAGCGTAATATTGAAGTACAGTGGAACCCCGAGTTTCGTACACCCTGACTGCTTTGTTCGGCTCAGTTTTGTACTGACTTTTGTACTGTGCCCCGTGTTTAATACCGTGTACCAGACCTGTCCGCCTGCCCGTGTCCCCCACGCAGGTGTCGTGAGCCAATCTGGCTTTGTTTATGCTTGAGTGAACACTAACCTGCACGCTCATCCAAACATTTCACTAATAATTCATTGTGTTTGGTGCTTGTTTATAAATTGTGATTGTGAAATAAGCTACTGTAGGCCCAAAGAAGCTTCCTAGTGGCACCCCTGTGGTAAAGAAAGTGAGAAACACCATAGAAGTGAAGGAGATGGTGCGAAAATACGAGTGGTGTGCGAATTGTGGAGTTTGCCAGGATGTATGGCAAAAGCAAATCAGCAGTTGCTTCTATCCTGCCTGTTGTGGAAGGTATTGTGGCATTGGGGAAGTCCATGGGGTTAGTGGCGAGGATGTGGAAGAGTTGGTGGACGACCACAGGAAAGCTAACCACTGAAGAGCTGTAAGAGCTTCATCTAGAACAGCATCAGACCACAGCTGAGGAACTTGCTTCAGCGGAGAAGAGGGAGTGGATGAGGTGCCTTCTTTATAGATTAAGGAGATTTGTGCAATGTGGAATAGGGTGCAGACATTTGCTGAAAAATATCACCCTGAGCAAGCTGAAACAAGCCATCTCTGTAACAAGTTCAGTGACAGAACCATGTCCCATTTTAGGGAAATCTTAGAGGCACCAGAGACAGAGGACCATGGACAGTTATTTGGCGAGACGGGTCCAGTGACTCAAGCTGGTCCTAGTGGCATTAAAAGACAAAGAAGGGAAGTAACCCCAGATAAGGACTTGTTACCTAAAGTCTTTATGGAAGGGGATTCCCCTTCCAAACACTAAGCCCTCTCTCACTCCTCCCAATCTTCCAGATGCTAACAACAGTCTTCAATAAAGGGAAGTAATAATGTTACTTTAAATGTTTATTTTTCTATTACTAATTTAAGTACTATTTATGTTTGTTGTGTGTATGTAAAACTATAATTAATCTATAAATTAATCTAATATTTTTGGGTATCTGGAATGAATTAATTGGATTTACATAATTTCTTACGGGAAATATTGCTTTAACTTTACGTTTTGACTAGTACTAGCTCCTGGAATGGATTAAGTACAAAACTCAAGGTACCACTGTATTTTTGTCCTGCCTCCCGAGAGCAGGAATTCCACTGGAATGGATTAATGGCATTTCAATTAATTCAAATGAGGAAAACTGACTTGGCATATGAGCAGATCGGGATACGAGCAAGGTCACTGAATGGATTAAACTCGTAAGCCGAGGTTCCACTGTATTTTAAATGTTTATACAGTAGTCTACTGTATATTGTAATAAACAAAGTAGAGGAAATCGGTTCTAATTTATACTGTGCATACTGGTCAGAGCCTGTCATAAGTCTGAGTTGTTGGTAAACGAGTGCATCACTAAGTGAGGTGAGGCTGTACTATATAAGCATTTAAAAATAAACCAGAAATGTTATAAATGGTGCAAAGGTGACATTAAAACAGTATCAAAGATGGTTTACACAAACCTACTACCATTATAGTATGCTCCTCACTTAGCAATGAATTCATTTACTGATGTCTTAGGAACAGAACTCTAAGTGAGAAGAGGCTGTATTCTCATAATTCTGACATCATCCATAAATAAGGGCATGTAAGAATTAATTTGTGTACTCTCGCATTTAAACTCTGCATTGTATGACACTTGTAAGTTTAGCGCTGCTTTTTTATTATAATCTCATTTATACTAAACAGCATAGGCCCAATATTTTGTGGAAGTCTAATATTTACTCCTGTCCTGGTGGTTCATCCCTTTAATTTCCTGTTACATTTATCCTGTTATCCTAGCTTGCTTTGCAAATTGTAAAATAACCATCTATGGCACTGAGAGTCTACACAATCTAGGTATGTGCTATCCTGTCCTGTCTGACTTCTATTAATTTATTAAATCAAAAGTATGTAAGGCATGACCTTAAACTTTTTTAATCCATGTGGGTTTTCTGAAAGCAATTTATATCTTTTAAAGATGTTCAGAGAGTCTCATTTTTAATAACCATTTGCACCTTACACTCATTAGGTAGCGATCTGTAGTTCTGGTTTCTTGCCTTGAGTCTTGGACATACATGTATTGGTATGGTATTTTGCTTATATTCATCATTTGTTTACTGTGCCATTGTCTGCCCTTTAAAGGGTGCCTTGATGCAGATGGGCTCTTCCTCCAAGGAATTGGAGCTGTGCTCCTTTCTTTGATAAAGTTACATTTTTTTTTCCCCTGGTGCTGTATGACTCTTATGAGCCTGATGCTTTTCCATGAATGTACTAATGTGCTACCTCCCTCACTCATAATTATTGTTGAAGATCTAAATGGCTTGCACAGTAGTCTCTCCTCACTTAACGATGGAGTTCCGTTCTTAAGACCTCGTCGGTAAACAAATTCGTCGGTAAGTGAGGAGCATACTATAATGGTGTAGTGGGTTTGTCCACTATCTTCGATATTGTTTTAATGTCACCTTTGCACTATTTATAGCATTTCTGGTATATTTTTAAATGTTTATACAGTAGTGTACTGTATATTGTAATAAGCAGAATAGAGGAAATCAGCTCTGACATATATTATTTAGGTACGAATACTGGTCAAAGAGCCCGTCATAAGTCAGTGTCGTTGATAAACGAGTACGTCACTAAATGAGGAGAGGCTGCATATAATTTCCTCTAATGATTTGTGGCGGTATTACATCGTCTGATCTTTGTTGAAAGTGTGAAGTTCCATCAGTGGAGAGAGATGTATGGGCAATTCTAACACTTTCTGCCACTTGATAATTTGCAGTAAAATAGATGTCAAGGCATCACTGATGTGAGACTAAAGAAAAAAAGTTTTGCTTGTTGAGTTTTCTGCTCAGGGGTATGGAACCTTCGCAGAGCTGCTGAAAGGGGTCAGTATTTCTGAAGTACGAAAGAAAGCACTGGTCGGAGAAATAGCAAATATCAAACCTAAGCTTAAGGAATCCTACGAGAAACAAGGAACTCAGAAAGAACTTAAAGCCTTAATTGAAATTGAGAGAAACCCCAAATACTTCTTTTCTTGTGCAAAAGTTTAGGGCCAAAGCAACATACAGTATTGGACCCCTGCTCAGACGAGATGAGATTTACACACATGATGGCAAAGAAATGATTGAGATACTGAAGTCCCAGTATGACTTTTTATGACCGAGACTCAAAATTTGGTTAATTAAAAAATCTCTAATATCATCATAACTACAAGACTTTGAAAAGGCAATAAATGATATGCCCATGCACTCTTCCCCGGGCCCAGACTCTTAGAACTTGGTGTTCATCAAGAACTGCAAGAAGCTCCTTTCACATGCCTTTAGCATTCTGTGGAGAGGGAGCATGGATATGGGTCACCCCAGAGTCGCTAAAAACAACAGACATATCCCCACTCCACAAAGGTGGCAGTAAAGCAATTGCAAAGAATTAGTCCAATAGCACTAATGTCACATCATAAAAATCTTTGAAAGGGTTTTAAGAAAAAAGATTGCCACTCACTCGTAGGTTTAGCACTTCATTTTTTTTATAAGAATAATTAGATGCTCATAAGTTACACAACCCAGAGCAGCATGGGTTTAGAGCAGGTTGCTCCTGCCTGCCCCAACTACTGGACCACTATAGCAGTCTTGGATGCTATAGAGGACAGACACAATGCAGATGTAGTATACACAAACTTTGCTAAAGCCTTCGACAAGTGTGATCATAGTGTAATAGCATACAAAATGCATAATAAAGGAGTAACAGGAGACGTTGGTAGATGGATCTATAACTTCCTAACAAATAGAACAGTAATAGTAAACAGAATAAAGTCAAGCGGCTACAATGACAAGCTCTGTTCCACAAGGTACAGTACTTTCTCCCATCCTTTTCCTCATCCTCATATCTGATATAGGCAGAGATGTAAGCCACAGCGACTTATCCTCCTTTGCTGATGATACCAGAATTTGCATGACGGTGCTATTCATTGAGGACAATAGAAATCTCCAAGTAGACATTAACCAAGGCTCTAAATGGGCCCTTAGTGCTTAGTTTTGATCATTTAAATGGGCCTACCCTCAAGACGTTCCTCCTCTTCAAGGGGGGCTCCTTGGCGTGGTGAAGAGGCTCTTGGTCTGAGGAATTAGCCCTGTCGGTCTTCTTCCTCAGACCGAACCTAATTACCCCCCATTCTCCCCTCCCCTATCCCATCCTCCCCATCCTCCCCTTTTTCCATTCCTCCTCCTCCTCCTCACCCCTCCCTTTTGCCCTTCCTCTTTTTAGCCTTCGTGATTTCTCCCACAGGCGCGCTAGTTCCTAGGTAGGGGAAAGGACACCGGGGTCGATCCCATTCCGTTGAGGTTTCTTGGCGGTGGCGTAGTTTGCCGTGGAATCTGGATTGCCTAGGGATGTCCCGATCCCTCTCCGGTATCCCGGAGTAGCTTTGGGTGTCTTTTGGGCGACGGGTGTATCTCTGGAAGCCACCTTTCGGATTCCGGGGGTGGTGGCTGAAGGAGGTATGCTTTGTGGCGGATATCCGGCCGCCCTCTCTTTTGTCCACCGAGGTAGCTCGGCAGATGTGAGGTTGCTATCCCGGATTGCTGGTTTACTGGCATGAAGGGTAGGGTATGGCACGGGTTCCATGCTGCATCTGCGCTACTAGCGGTGTCGAGTCCTCTTGGGCGCGGAGGGAGATTTCCGGCCCTTTCATTCCTCCTGGGAACTATTCCTCCCCGCTCCCCCCTTTTTTTATTCTTTTTTTTTGTTTTTATTTTCTTTTCTTCTTTCTTTTTTTTTCTTAAAAACAAAAAGCAAAGGAGTAACCTAACCATGGCAGCCCTAGTCCATGAAACCACTACCCCCGGGCCCCTTCTTGATACCGCACCCCATTCTGACCCTGCCTTGTGTTTAGACCACTCTTCGGACACTCCTGATGCCCCTGTACCTCTTGCTGGTGCTGTTTCCTCACCCGCTTCAGGTACCGGGGCTTTGACTGACTCCTTCGATTTGTCTGAACTCCGCTCTCCTTTGACTATGCTTCCGGCTTCTCCCTCTACGGTACGGCAATTTTCGAATCGCCCACCCATTTCATGCCGGACCAACTCCGGTCCTACTCCTAAACGCCAACGTCAATCTCCTGATGATGCTCCGTCGTTACCTTCCCATTCTACTCGGAAACGACCGACACGTCAAGCACTCCCTCTCCACGCTCAGTTTCGGACCACACAATGGACTAAATTCTTTACTTTAAGACCAACTTCTTCTTCTGCCTACCTTTCTGACCATAGTATTGCCAAAGCGCTCCTGCGTCATGTTGGCAGAGATATTTCATTTCACGCTCTCAAGAGCGGTACGCGCATCGTCACTGTCCAGAATGCTACCCAAGCTCATGATCTTTCTCTCCTTTCGAATATCGATACTACTCCTATCACTATTGAAAAACATCTTTCTCTCAATTCTTGTAGTGGTACTGTCATTCTGCCCCATACCATAGTCCAACAGAATTTCCAGTCATGTGGCAATGACATTTTTGAACAGCTGGAACTCCAGGATCTCCCAATCCTCAAAGTAGACACTTATGTCCTTCCTGCCCGGGGGCGGAGACGTTACCCTTGCAATGTGGCTCGTTTAACTTTTGACAGCCGAGAACTCCCGTCCTCTGTATATGTCGCGGGACATCGGTTACAAGTTCGAAAGGTGATACCTACACCGCAACAATGTAGAAATTGCTGGCATTTTGGTCACCCAGCGAAATATTGCAGATCTATGGCCGAATGCCCAGTCTGTGGTGCCGACAACCATTCTAATACATCTTGCAGTCAACCTCCATCTTGCCTTAATTGTAATGAAGCTCACCCTTCGTACTCCCGCCGTTGCCAGGTCTACTTAAATGAACGTGAAATCCGTTGCCTCAAAGAGGCAGAAGGTCTCCCTTATGCTATGGCAGTTACTCATCTCCGCCTCCAAGGGAGACTACCCCGTGTTTCTTATTCTCGTGTTTCCAAACATCCCCCCACTTCTGGGGTCCCATCTTCTGCAGCCTCCTCTGTTGTTACCCCTCCCATAGCCATTACGGCATCTAATCCTTTTGCTGTCCTTGGCTCTGACGTCCCGACTACAACTCAGTCTGTTCTCACATCTTCGCGTCCTTCCTCACAAGCCCCAGTATCGACAAGACCTCGTACGACACCTAATACCAATCGCCCCTCTACTCAGAAGTCCAAAAAATCCACATTGCTCAAATCTTCTTTGCCCCTTCCTTCCCTTCTTCCACCTCCACACGTTACCTTTCCAGTCTCTGTACCTAGTTCTTCCCCTCTCTCTGGCTCTATTACAAGTGTGGAGATTCACCCTCCTCCTCGTACTATGCCTTCCACCCCCGTCCCCTCCCAAGTTTCTCCCTCTTCTGTCACCTCCCAGGTTTCTACCTCTTCTGTCCCCCCCCACACTTCATCTCCAGTCCCTTACACTTTTCCCTCCCCCTCTACTTTGGTACAGTCCATTACTGTCCCAATCTTTACTCACCCTCCTCCTCCTATCTCCAATATGGTTTCCCATACATCTTTGAATTCAGAAACACTTGAAGCCATTTCAGAATATATTGCAGAGACTAAACCTTCAATGGACACTGATTCACTTCCTGTTCCTTCTCTTCCCTCTCCTCCATCTTCACAACCCCATTCTTCGCAACGCTCCGTTCCTTCGCTACTTGAACATCTTCCAATGCCACCACACGTTGACTTTTCTAACCCCTCTAGTCCGTAGGTGCCTTTACCTACAGATTCCTGATATTTCCTTCATCGCCAGTCATGGCCTATTTACAGTGGAATATCCGCGGCCTCAGGGGTAATCGGGGTGAGCTTCAGATGTTGCTTTCCAGGTTTTCCCCTGTTGGTGCTTGCTTACAAGAACCAAAATTACACTCGGCTGTTTTCCAACCTATCTCAGGCTATAATTTATTGTATTCTTCGGATCCTTTCTCAGATGGGACCTTTAATGAAAGTGCCCTTCTTCTACGCAATGATATTCCGTACTGTCAACTATTTGTCCATACCTCGCTGCATTACACTGCAGCCCGTATCCACTTGAATAAGTGGTTTACAATATGTTCTTTATATCTCTCTCCTTCTCGAGCATTTTCTATCCCAGACTTTGCCTTTCTTGTTTCATCCTTACCACCACCACTTCTGTTACTTGGTGATTTTAATGCCCACCATTTCCTCTGGGGGGGGTCTCATTGTGACTCACGTGGCATTCAGTTGGAGGCTTTTCTTGCCTCTCACCCCCTCCATGTTTTAAATACGGGTACTCCCACCCATTTTGATCCTCGTACTCATACTCTCTCTTGCATCGATCTATCAGTCTGCTCTTCCTCCACTGCACTAGACTTCACCTGGTCTGTTCTACCAGACTTACATGACAGCGATCATTTTCCGATCATTCTTACTTCTCCTTCCTATTCACCACCTTCCCGTAGCCCTCGCTGGCAATTTGATCGGGCAAATTGGGATCTTTACTCACACCTCACTGCTTTTAGTGAGGTTCCTTCTTCATCCTCCATTGATGAGCTCCTACACATCTTCTCGACATCAGTTTATACCGCAGCTTCTCATTCTATACCCCAAACCTCAGGCAGGCATTCTCAGAAGTGCGTGCCTTGGTGGTCTCCTGCTTGTGCTCGTGCAGTACGTTTGAAACGTGCTGCATGGGGCAGGTACCGGTACAATAGAACCGCTGAGAGACTTGTTGATTTTAAGCAGAAGCGTGCGATCGCTCGCCGTGTCATCCGTGAAGCTAAACGCACTTGTTGGCGAGACTATGTTTCCACCATCACCTCTGCTTCTTCTATGAGTGCAGTCTGGAAAAAAGTGAGGAAATTGAGTGGTAAATACTCTCCTGACCCGGCTCCTGTTCTACGGGTCACTGGTGTTGATATAGCAAACCCTCTCGACGTTGCCATTGAACTTGGCACACATCTGGTCCGTATTTCCCGAGGGCTCCATCTATGCCCCTCGTTTCTTTCCTCAAAGTCTGCCAGAGAGTTAGTACCCTTGGACTTTTCTTCTCTCGGAGAAGAACAGTATAATGTGCCTTTTACACTTCAAGAACTGGAGGCAACGCTCTCAGCTTGCCGATCATCGGCAGCTGGGCCTGATGACATTCATATTCGTATGTTACAACATTTACATCGGTCAGCCCTTGTAGTCCTCTTACACCTCTTCAATCTTATTTGGGCACAAGGAGTTCTTCCCCAGCTGTGGAAATCTGCCATTGTTCTCCCTTTCCGCAAACCGGGTACTACAGGACATGATGCCTCCCACTATCGCCCCATCGCTCTTACAAGTGCAGTTTGCAAAGTGATGGAACGCCTCGTAAATCGACGTTTAATGTGGTATTTAGAGACTCACAACAGTCTCTCCGCTAGTCAATATGGCTTTCGTAAGGGTCGTTCTACCATAGACCCCTTACTACGCTTGGATACGTATGTTCGTAATGCCTTTGCGAATAATCACTCAGTTATTGCCATATTTTTTGACCTTGAGAAGGCATATGACACAACTTGGAGGTATAATATTTTGGCCCAGGCCCATTCCTTAGGCCTCCGAGGCAATCTACCATCCTTCCTTAAGAACTTTTTAACTGACAGACATTTCCGTGTTCGAGTCAATAATGTTCTTTCCCCGGACTTCGTCCAAGCTGAAGGTGTCCCTCAGGGATGTGTTCTAAGCACAACACTTTTTCTCCTTGCTATAAATGATTTGGCCTCTGTTCTTCCACCCAATATTTGGTCATCACTCTATGTTGATGACTTCGCTATTGCTTGTGCAGGCGCTGACTGTCACCTTATTGCAGTTTCTCTCCAGCATGCGGTCGACCGTGTTTCCACTTGGGCCACCACACATGGGTTTAAATTTTCAAGTACCAAAACTCACCAAATTACTTTCACTAGACGCTCTGTTATCTCCGATCATCCTTTGTATCTCTATGGCTCCCCTATCCCCGAACGTGATACAGTCAGGTTTCTAGGCCTTCTCTTTGACCGTCGGTTAACCTGGAAACCTCACATTACCTCTCTGAAGGCAACTTGTCACAGCCGGCTAAACCTTCTTAAAACCCTTGCTCATCTTTCCTGGGGAGCTGATCGTCGAACTCTGCTTCGCCTACATTCAGCCCTCGTTTTATCGAAACTCGATTATGGTGACCAGATTTATTCCGCGGCCTCTCCTGCTACTCTCTCTAGCCTTAACTCTATCCATCACCAAGGCTTACGTTTGTGCCTTGGTGCTTTTCGCTCTTCCCCTGTTGAGAGCCTCTATACAGAAGCA
The DNA here is from genome assembly GCF_038502225.1 of Cherax quadricarinatus. Classification (NCBI taxonomy): domain Eukaryota; kingdom Metazoa; phylum Arthropoda; class Malacostraca; order Decapoda; family Parastacidae; genus Cherax; species Cherax quadricarinatus. The sequence continues at coordinate 17,115,707 of NC_091319.1, read as the reverse complement.
AATGTTCCATCCTTGTCTGATCGCCGTGATGCCCATTGCCTTCGTTACTATGTACGCTCTCACGATCTACACAATCCTTCCATTTATAGAATGGTCACCGATATTAGTAGACATTCTTTATTCGTTCGCCGCCCCTGTTTGCTCCGTCCCTTTTCTATTCGCCTACTTTCACTCTTGTCTTCCCTTCAGTTACCACCTTTATATGTTCATGTAGCATCTCACTTTTCCCTACCCCCCTGGGAAGTTCCAGCTGTTCGGGTCTGTTCTTTCTCACTCCCTTGCTCGAAAGCTCAACTGCCTACGGTGGCTTCCCGCTCTCTTTTTCTTGATCACTTCCACTCTCATTCTCATGCCACCGCTGTGTACACAGATGGCTCTAAGTCTTCAGACGGCGTCGGATTCGCAGCAGTGTTTCCGGACAGCGTCGTACGAGGGCATTTACTATCTTCAGCTAGCATTTTTACTGCTGAACTGTATGCCATTCTTGCAGCACTTATTCGTATCGCATCTATGCCTGTGTCATCATTTGTAGTAGTCTCAGACTCCCTTAGTGCTCTACAGGCTATACGAAAATTTGATACATCTCATCCCCTAGTTCTCCGTATCCAACTTTGGCTACGCCGTATCTCTACCAAACATAAAGATATTGTTTTTTGTTGGGTCCCTGGTCATGTCGACGTACAGGGCAATGAACAGGCAGACACTGCTGCGCGGTCAGCAGTATATGACCTACCAATTTCCTATCGAGGTGTTCCATTTCTGGACTATTTTGCTGCAATAGCTACCCACCTTCGCACCCGTTGGCAACAACGTTGGTCAACTCTGCTCGGTAACAAACTTCATTCTATTAAACCGAGCATAGGTTACTGGCCGTCTTCTTGTCATCAGTGCCGAGGTTGGGAGACCACTCTCTCCCGCCTTCGCATTGGCCACACTCGTCTTACTCATGGGTATCTCATGGAGAGGCACCCTGTTCCTCTCTGTGAGCAGTGTCAAGTTCCAGTATCGATTAGCCACATTCTGTTAGACTGCCCTCTCTATCAACGAGCACGCAGAATTTACCTCCAACGTCGTCTTCGTTCTCCTACTCTCTCTTTACCTTCCCTTCTTGCTGATGGACCCTCCTTTAATCCTGACTCTCTCATTGACTTCTTGACAACGACTGATTTACTCCACAAACTCTGATGATACTTTTCGCACTCCCCTCAGCCCTTTCTGGTTCAGTCTCTTGCTGCCCTTTACCCTTTTACCATCCACTGCCCCGCTGTTATCCGTAACCTGTTGCTCATCCATCTCCCTTTTGCCACCTGATGCCCTCGCTTCCTTCCTGCCCTGCAGCGCTGTATAGTCCTTGTGGCTTAGCGCTTCTTTTTGATTATAATAATAATAATCAAGACGTTCCTTGATGCTGGTGAGGGACTCATGCTCTAGGGAATTGGATGTGTGATCCACTTCCCTGAATTGAGCCTGAATGCCTTTCACAGGCACTATAATCTCTACGGGTTTAGCATTCCCCATGAAAAGTTGAATGGGCCTCACCCCTCAAGGAAGGTTCCTTGATGTAGGTGAGGGGCTCTTGATTTAGGGAATTGGATTTGTGCTCCAGTTCCCCGAATTAAGCTTGAATGCCTTCCACATCCCCCCCCCCCCCAGGCGCTGTATAATCCTCTGGGTTTAGCGCTTCCCCCTTGATTATAATAATAATGAATGGGCCTCAGAAAATGTGAAGTTCAATAAAGACAAATTTCAATTACTCCAGTATGGAAAGCTCGAGGAAATAACTGGATCGGAGTACAGAACAAATTCCAAATTCCAACCACACAATAGACCGGAAAACTGATGTGAAGGACCTGGAAGTGATAATGTCAGAGAATCTCACTTTCAAAGATAACAATGTCTCTACTGCATCTAGGAAAATAATAGGATGGATAATGAGAACCTTCAAAACTAGGGATGCCAAGCCATTGATGATTCTTTTAAAATAGCTTGTTCTCTCTAGACTGGAATATTTCTGTACACTAACGGCCCCTTTCAAGGCAGGCAAAATTGCAGACCTGGAGAATATACAGAGGACTTTCACTCCACAAATAAGTACAATAAAGCACCTAAAATACTGGGAATGATTGAAATCCCTTGACCTGTACTGCTTAGCGCTTCTTTTTGATTATAATAATAATAATAATTGACCTGTACTCCTTGGAATTCAGGCGAGAAAGATACATGATAATATACACTTGGAAAATCGTAGAGGGACTAGTCCCATGGAAATCACTCCCTACTAAAGCAAAAGACTGGGCAGGAGGTGCAATATCCCGCCCCCCAGTGAAAAGCAGGGGCGCCATAACCACGCTATGAGACAACACACTAAGTGTCAGGAGCCACTGTTCAACTGCCTTCCAGCATACATAATGAGGATTAACAGTAGACCCCTAGCTGTCTTCAAGGAGCTGGATAGGCACCTAAAGTCAGTTCGCGACCAACTGGGCTGTGGTTCCTACGTTAGTTTGCATGCGGCCAGCAGTAATAGCCTGGTTGATCAAGCTCTGATCCACCATGAGGCCTGGTTCATGAGTCATTGACCCATGAAACTCTATGTATACTCCAGGTATACGTTGCAATCTCATGCAGAATTTAGTGTTTATGGTTTGATTTCAGTGCTGTATGACATGGGTTTAGCACTTAATTTTTATTGTTGTAATAATATGGCCTAATTGAGCTTAGTAAAGCTGCCGTGGGCCTGTAACACACTACTGCATAAAGCAAAGGACAGCTATATATTTATTTTAGTGTATTCATAAGAATAATTTCGATACGCCCTAAACCACTTAACCACCAATGTCACATACATCAGGTGTCCAGCAGCACTGAACATGGCACTCCTAATGCGGACACCCAGTGCAGTTTGTTATTTGCTAAGAACCACTTGTTGGTGGATGCATTAATATGTAAACTGTTTGTGTAACTGGTATTTCAAACGAGAGGAGAACGAAATTAGTCCTTAGCCTGCCATAGCCACAGTGTGTCCGCATCAGAGTGACATGTCCAGTGCTGCTAGACACCTGACGTATATGACATTGGTGGTTAAGTGGTTTAGGGTGTCTCGGAATTTTGACGGGCTGCGAGGGTGGCGTGTTCAAGTATCGATGGGTCATTTCCCGGCCAGTGCGGTTTGCTATTTGGTAAGAACCACGTGTTCGTGGACATCCAATTTCTTTATTATTAACAATTCGGATGTAGCATCATCAAAACCTAAAATTTCAGTAAGGGTAATACAATATTTATAATATAATAAATTTTAATTAAAATTTGAATCTGAAATACAGTTGAAAGTAATAAAAATATAGTATACTCACACAACTTGAACTTGTAGTTAACATATATAAGAGACTAACCGATAATAATCATATCTTGATTATAATGAGTGGTTGGTGCAATTATTTAATAAATGTATGGAAGAGGGTAAGGTACCTAGGGATTGGCAGAGAGCATGCATAGTTCCTTTGTATAAAGGCAAAGGGGATAAAAGAGAGTGCAAAAATTATAGGGGGATAAGTCTGCTGAGTATACCTGGTAAAGTGTATGGTAGAATTATTATTGAAAGAATTAAGAGTAAGACGGAGAATAGGATAGCAGATGAACAAGGAGGCTTTAGGAAAGGTAGGGGGTGTGTGGACCAGGTGTTTACAGTGAAACATATAAGTGAACAGTATTTAGATAAGGTTAAAGAGGTCTTTGTGGCATTTATGGATTTGGAAAAGGCGTATGACAGGGTGGATAGGGGGGCAATGTGGCAGATGTTGCAAGTGTATGGTGTAGGAGGTAGGTTACTGAAAGCAGTGAAGAGTTTTTACGAAGATAGTGAGGCTCAAGTTAGAGTATGTAGGAAAGAGGGAAATTATTTCCCAGTAAAAGTAGGCCTTAGACAAGGATGTGTGATGTCACCGTGGTTGTTTAATACATTTATAGATGGGGTTGTAAGAGAAGTAAATGCGAGGGTCTTGACAAGAGGCGTGGAGTTAAAAGATAAAGAATCACACACAAAGTGGGAGTTGTCACAGCTGCTCTTTGCTGATGACACTGTGCTCTTGTGAGATTCTGAAGAGAAGTTGCAGAGATTGGTGGATGAATTTGGTAGGGTGTGCAAAAGAAGAAAATTAAAGGTGAATACAGGAAAGAGTAAGGTTATGAGGATAAAAAGATTAGGTGATGAAAGATTGAATATCAGATTGGAGGGAGAGAGTATGGAGGAGGTGAATGTATTCAGATATTTGGGAGTGGACGTGCCAGCGGATGGGTCTATGAAAGATGAGGTGAATCATAGAATTGATGAGGGAAAAAGAGTGAGTGGTGCACTTAGGAGTCTGTGGAGACAAAGAACTTTGTCCTTGGAGGCAAAGAGGGGAATGTATGAGAGTATAGTTTTACCAACGCTCTTATATGGGTGTGAAGCATGGGTGATGAATGTTGCAGCGAGGAGAAGGCTGGAGGCAGTGGAGATGTCATGTCTGAGGGCAATGTGTGGTGTGAATATAATGCAGAGAATTCGTAGTTTGGAAGTTAGGAGGAGGTGTGGGATTACCAAAACTGTTGTCCAGAGGGCTGAGGAGGGGTTGTTGAGGTGGTTCGGACATGTGGAGAGAATGGAGCGAAACAGAATAACTTCAAGAGTGTATCAGTCTGTAGTGGAAGGAAGGCGGGGTAGGGGTCGGCCTAGGAAATGTTGGAGGGAGGGGGTAAAGGAGGTTTTGTGTGCGAGGGGCTTGGACTTCCAGCAGGCATGCGTGAGCGTGTTTGATAGGAGTGAATGGAGACAAATGGTTTTTAATACTTGACGTGCTGTTGGAGTGTGAGCAAAGTAACATTTATGAAGGGGTTCAGGGAAACCGGCAGGCCGGACTTGAGTCCTGGAGATGGGAAGTACAGTGCCTGCACTCTGAAGGAGGGGTGTTAATGTTGCAGTTTAAAAACTGTAGTGTAAAGCACCCTTCTGGCAAGACAGTGATGGAGTGAATGATGGTGAAAGTTTTTCTTTTTCGGGCCACCCTGCCTTGGTGGGAATCGGCCAGTGTGATAATAAAAAATAAAAAAAAATGATAGGTCAATTGTGTCCCAGGATGCGACGATCGATACCATGCCTAACCCTTCTAGGGTAGGGTAGGTGCCTGAGCCCGAGCCTTTAGCTCATAAGACTGTCATTCCCATTAGCCCCCTTGGGGCGGGGATGGCAGACCAGAGAGGCCTAGCTTGTGGCTAGGCCTGGGGACAGTTGGTCCCAAAGATGAGGAGGTGCTTGTGCCTCCTCCCATGGGAGACTTAGGTCTCAGACACTCCCTAAAGAGGGAGCCAAGGCCGGGCCACCACTTGGACAAGGCCCGGGCCGGGAGAATACCGGCTAATCTTTAACTAACTAACTAACAGGATGCGACCCAAACCAGTCGACTAGCACCCAAGTACTCATTTTACTGATAGGTGAGTGGCTTAGCGCTTCTTTTTGATTATAATAATAATAATACTGACAGGTGAACACTGGACACCAGGTGTCTTAAAGGAAACACGTCCTAATGTTTCCACTCGTATTTGGGATGGATCCCCGGACTCTGTGTGTGAGCTGAGTGAATTAGAGATCTAGTTATGGCGTAATTAAATTTTATAATGGATAAAGTAAACAAATGATAATGTTATGTCATGTCCCTACTGTTAGTTGCAATATATTGGTAGTTCCTGGCGAAACTTCCAAATCAGAATATATGAACATAAAAGTGCCTTACAGATCTGGTTTTCCTTTAAGGACCTCTATGGGAATAAGTCAAGGACCCCATTAATAATAAACAAGCCCAATGTTTTCACCCTTTGCCGGGAATCGAACCCGGACCCTCACTGTGTGAAGCGAGAGCTTTTATCCTAGGTAAATTACCTGGGTAATCTACACATGTGGCGTTATGTATGATAATTTATGGAACTGTATTTATATGTACTTATACATACTTTAATAAACTTACTTATTACTTACACCCATCTCACTGAAATTAAGGAACATTTACTTTCTTCAAATTACCCTTTAAACTCCAGTGATTTTAAAATCTTGAATAACTGTTTAATTCATTGGATTTTAGATTGCTTGATTCTTTATATATATACAGAACTTAAAGCCAGAACTTAATAACAATGAAAAATAAATTCAACTCTTCATTGTTAATAACCTTCTTTAGTCTACCTCTGAAGATATGTTTAGGGGAAACTTTTATATATAGAAGTAACAAACATCAAAACTTAGTAAACTAGGAGAAATAAACTAAAAATTTTACTGTTAGTAATATATATGAGTAATTTTTCTTATAAAATTTTGTTCATGATTAGAGAATAAGATTCTGCTTTGTATTTTTTTTGAGGAATTTTACATAATATAAATCTTTATTTACCTTTTCAATTATAAAATTTAATTAGGCTTTTTTTTTTTTTTTTTTAAAGAATATTGATCGACACCATGCTTAACCGTTTTAGGGTAGGGTAGATGCCTGAGCCCGAGCCTTTAGCTCATAAGACTGTCATTCCCATTTGCTCCCTTGGGGCGGGGATGGCAGACCAGAGAGGCCTAGCTTGTGGCTAGGCCTGGGGACAGTTGGTCCCAAAGATGAGGAGGTACTTGTGCCTCCTCCCATGGGAGACTTAGGTCTCAGACACTCCCTAAAGAGGGAGCCAAGGCCGGGCCACCACTTGGAAAAGGCCCGGGCCGGGAGAATACCGGCTAATCTTTAACTAACTAATTAAAGAATACCGGCATTGATACCATGTCTAACCCTTCTAGGGTAGGGTAGGTGCCTGAGTCCGAGCCTTTAGCTCATAAGATTGTCATTCCCATTATTCCCCTTGTTGCGGGGATGGCAGAACAAACAGGCGCCACCACTTGGAAAAGGCCCGGGCCGGGAGAATACCGGCTAATCTTTAATAATAAGAAGAATACCGGCCAATTAAAAAAAAAAGGACATTACTAAGACAGGGAGCCAAGGTTAGGTCACCATCTGGAAAAGACCATATCTGGGAAACTGAACTGAGGACTCACAGGTAAGGCCCCCTAGGGGCAAATGGGGACAGGATGAAGAAGATAGTCATGGAGAGGAAAAAAAATCTTAAGAAGGAGGAAAAGTGTCAGGACTATACCCAACTGCTAATCAATGAAAACAATATTCAGCATTATCTCTCTCGTGAGCATATCAACTCGCAATGACTGGACACAGCTCAGGCACATGTTACTGCAAAAGGCGACGCAAACGCACGTCGCAGACTCGCAAGCACTTTAGCTCAAAACGCACAAGACACAGCTCTATGACAATGACACTTTTAAGTTGTTGGAATATTTAGGCTAATTAAGTCAGGTAGTTTATTTGTATTGTGGTGGAGGTGCCGGGTCGTACAACGTTTGAAAAAGATTTACATCATTGTAAGGACGTCTGAGAGTATCTGCTAAGTATGTAGTCCAGTGGTCATGATATGCTTCAAGTCTGTCAAGTTGTTTGTCACTGAGTGTCTTCCAGTATACGTTCAAAGCTGGTGTGTTTGTCGTGAGGTGGAGAGATTCACTGGTAGCAAATTCGTCCCACCTCACTCCCAACACCCAACGTAATGCTCGATTCTGGATGCGTTGGAATTTTAGTGCGTTTGTCTTGGCGGTTAACGTCAGAGCGAGTGGAGAGTAAGAGAGTAGAGGTCGAATGAGTGCTTTGTATAGATGTAGTTTTGTCTTGGGACTGGCTCCTCTCAGCTTATATAACCTTGAGAGTGCAATTCCCGCCTGTGCAGTCTTAGCAGTAATGTGAGATTTTAGGTTCAGTGTGTTGTCGAGGGTAACACCAAGGACAACTGTTGAGAAGGAGCGTGGGATGTGGGTACGGGAGGTGCTTGCTTTGAGTTCGACAGGAGTCGGGACATCGCGCCTTCTATGGAAGTAAGTGATCTTTGACTTATTTGGGTTGGTTTTAATGCGCCATAATAATTCCCAGGCGGTAATCCTGTCGACCTCTCTTTGTGTTCTGCGTGCAAGGAGACGAATGTTTTCATGTGTTGTGAGTTGAGTGATGTCTGCGTAAGAAAGGGTAAGTGTGTTTGGGCAAAGAGGTTTAGGTAAATCATTCGTGTAGAGCATATATAGGGTGGGAGATAGGACAGAGCCTTGGGGTACACCCGCTTTTAATGTGAAATAATCAGAATAATGATCTCTGAACCGTATACGCATCGTTCGGCCATCTAAAAAGTGACATAATAATTTCATCATATTTACAGTTAATTCAAAGGACGTGCAAAGTTTATATTTTAATCCTTCATGCCAGTGTCAAAAGCTTTCTCTACATCTTTGGCGACAAGGGTGGAGGTACAGTTCTGGGCCTTATTGATACGTACATAATTCAGGATTATATTCAAAACGTCTTGGGTAGAACGTTGTTGTCGGAAACCGAATTGTCTTTCAGTAAGCAAGTTATTTGTCTCTAGGTGAGTCCTGAGTCGCATATTTACAAGTCGTTCAAAGGTCTTACCCAAAATTTCAAGGAGGCTAATAGGTCTATAGTTCTTGGGGTCAGTCAAGTCTTTTCCAGGTTTTGGTATGAGGCATGCAGTAGCAGATTTAAGGAATGGAGGGAAATAGCCAGATGCTAGGGAATATCTGGGAGAGTACCGGCGAATCAAAAACAACGTTTGGGTTTTTTTTTTTTTTTTGTCTATAGGGAAAGGTTGTGTAAGTGTACTTTTCTATTACTTTGTTTTGCTTCGTATTTGAATTTAAGTGTTACTCTTATTGTAATTTTAGATTCTGATTATAGATATTACACACGAAACTTTAACCCGTAAACTGTCCAAGCAGATTACGTTCACATGTGTAGTGCTCCAAAAGTAGATCTACGTTTTTTTACATATGTTCAAATATAACAAAAAAGTAAATTAAAGTTTTTTTACACATTTTCAAATGTAGAAAAAAAAGATCAATTTTTTTTACATTCAAATGTTGAAAAAACGTATATATACGTTTGGACCGTTTACGAGTTAATAATAAAGAATTTGGATGTCCACGAACAAGTGGTTCTTACCAAATAACAAACTGCACTGGCCGGGAATCGAACCCTCGATATTTTAACACGCCACCCTAGTTAGACGGTCAAAATTCCGAGACGTCCTAAACCACTTAATCATCGTGTGTCCAGCAGCACTGGACATGTCAATCCTGATGCGGATGCAAGACAAGCTAAGGGCTAATTTCATTCTCGTTTGGAATACCAGTTGCCCAAGCAGTTTACATATTAATGCAGCCACGAGCAAGTGGTTCTTAGCAAATAAACTGCACTGGGTGTCTGCATCAGGAGTGCCATGTCCAGTACTGCTGGACACCTGATGGTTAAGTGGTTTAGGGCGTCTCGGAATTTTGACGGGCTACTAGGGTGGCGTGTTAAAGTATCTAGCAAAGGGCTACTAACCCCTTCTCCTGTATAAATTACTAGACTTAAACAGACAAAGTTTCGTTTTTTCTTTTTAGGTCACCCTGCCACGGTGGAATATGGCCGGTTTGTTGAAATATATCTATATGACCCCATGGGCTTAGCGCTTCTCTATGATTATAGCTATATAATTATATATAAATGTGCAACAATTGGGTAGCTTTATTGTTGAAACGTTTCGCTAACATAGTAGGCTTCTTCAGTTAAATACAGACAATGAACTGTAGAGTGTAAAGATGATGTAATTAGTCCATCAACCTTGAATAGTTTGAGGGGGTCTTCAACCCCCCACCTACACCCCTATCAAGCCTCCTTCCATGGCCTTGTTACTAATTAATATTTGTATTGAGTGTCTTATATATGATATATATATATATATATATATATATATATATATATATATATATATATATATATGACATAATTTAGAATATTGTGTCCTATATACGGTGTGTACAGTATTGTCCCCTATATATAGAATGTACAGTATTGTGTCCTATATATAGTGTGTGCAATATTGTGGTTTATATATGGTATGCACAGTACTGAGTGTTCTATACATGGTATGCACAGTACTGAGTGTACTGTACGTAGCATGTACAGTAT
>NC_091319.1:17056315-17105519 GCF_038502225.1 Cherax quadricarinatus | reverse complement strand
TTTCCTCTCCTGGCTCTGCGGTTGGAACGGCCACGGAAAGATCTAGAGTACTGCAGGTTGTAGAGAGCATTGCACTCAGAAGTGTCATGTCCATGAATTCTATGATAAGTACAGTAGGGGAGATCTGACTGGTGCTCATCATCAGTACGACGCTTCTTGGGAAGACTGACAATTAATAGCAATATGGCCACGGTAACCACAATTGTAGCAAACTCTTTGACTGTGGGTACTGTACATACTACGGGTGCTACGGGAATGATGGCTCTTAACACTTGCTTTGGATGATGGACGCGAATGATTAAGGTTGGGAGTTTTGGTAGTAGCACAAACTAGAGGAAGTACAGGAGTGGACAAGGTGTTTGGCATAGACTTACAATAAGGGAAGGTTCCCTCGGGACACAAATTTCGTACATGGATTAGAGCTGCAAACGGTCCCATAGTAGCATCTAGCGGACTTGAATTGTACATATACATAGATGTCGGTGGCATTAGTTGTTTAATAACTCCAAATGCAGCTAATTTGGCAAACCCATCAAGGGCTGGTTTATCGTTATCTTTAAGGTACTTTGAATTTTGACCTGCTTTAACGAATGAGGACATAAGGTTATCAAGACGAAGAGCAAACTCATCTAATGACTCTTCTGGTCTCGGAGCTGTGCAAACTAATTCTTTGAGAACAACAAACGGATCGGTTTCTCGCACCGGTTCAAGATAATTGCGAATTAACTGTTCATAATCTTGCCACCTGGTTAGATCTTGGAAATCCTTCATACGAATTAAGTTAAATACATGTGAGGCTGCTGGAGAACGGGCTAGACTCTCCTTTCCGATACTTATTAAACAACTCTCAGATGGAAGACCATCAACTGAAGCATCAGCTCTGGCTCTAACTGTGGTAAACCAACCTTCAAGGTTGTCTGGATTACCATTGAACAATGGCATAGCATCATACGGATCACGACTGAAATTACGCAGGCTAGAAGTCTGAGTATATCTATTGTTTGATAAGGAGTTACTCGAATTTAGGGCTGACGCATTAATGGTTGTACTAGCAGCATGTGCTGAGGCATCGCTTGAGAAAACTTGAGACATATTTGCAAAATGTAAAACAAGACTTTAGAGAAACAAAAGAAAATGTAGCCAAGGAACACACAACACAATGAACTTAAATGGGGGAAAAAAATGCTTAACTATTCTGCATAAGTAATTAAAAATTGACAGGTCACACAGTAAGCAAAGAACTCACACAAGAAAAATATTCAACTTAACAAACAACACTTTGAAAATCAAGAGAACTTGTACTTTACTCAAATCTGATTTGCTCAACTTTTACTTTAAATTGAATGAATGGCACAGTGAGTTGTCTTTACTTTCAATGCAACAGGAAAATACACGACAATGATAAATCAATCAAAAAAAATTTTAAAATGGACTCAGTAAATCTTGTGCACAATTAAGAAAAACTGAGCAAAAACAATTCACTAAGAGAATAAAATGGCACACAAAGAATAAAATATTATGCACAGAACAGAGCATAAGAAACTGCACTGAAATAAACTGTAGCAATGTTGCAAAATTACAATTGCTGATCAACAAGTACTGCATAAAATTTTCTGCAAGAAAACTTTAATGGCAACACTATTTGCACAAGAATTATTGCAAAATGAGTCAATGTGCAATAAAAAATTATTACACACACAAGAAAAGAAATATATCAAGGAATGAACACTAACTCTTAACTGCAACTTAAACAACACTTAACAAGCAAAAGAACAATTTACTCTAAAAGAAGAACTTAAAAATTGCACTAAGAGTGAATTTGTTAAATAAAACATGAAAAAATAATAGGTGCTAAAACACACAACAAAAAGCTTGAACACTTACAGTGATGCAGAACACAACACATTATCATAAACACAATACTAGAATTTTCTTGCAATGAAACTGTGAAAAATTTTGTAAAAATGATTTCTTGCTTGCATAAAATAATGGCACTATTGATCACCACACATCTAGATACCAATCAGTTACACAACCCAGGGCAGCATGGGTTTAGAGACGGTTGCTCCTGTCTGTCCCAACTACTGGACCACTACAACAAGGTCCTGGATGCTCTAAAGAAACAGAATGCAGATGTAATATACACAAACTTTACAAAAGTCTTTGACACGTGTGACCATGGTGTTACAGCGCACAAAATGCATGATAATGGAATAACAGGAAAAGTCTGTAGATGGATTTATAATTTCCTAACAAACAGAACAGTAGTAGTCAACAGAGTAAAGTTTGAGGCGGCTACGGTGAAAAAGCTCTGCTCCACAAGGCACAGTACTCGCCTGGGTCAGGGATGCAGCTCAGGGGGCTGTGGCCTTGCAGCAGCCAATCCCTCCTACTGGAGCCATGCCTCACCAGCAAGCAGCAGGAACCAAGCACTGACCCCCCACCAAGCAGTCAAGGGGGCCACTTATGCCAGACCCACCCCACACCCGGCCCCCATGGAGGCAGGATCTTCAACCACATACATGTATGTGAGACAGCAGCCTCAAGACCAACACAAATTGACAGCTGCTCCAGCTCCTCCGGGAGGAGAGGAGGAAGATACAATCACCTCCCGACTGACCATAGTAGTGCTCATTGAGGACACCATTGCAGCCTCGCTGCCATTGATGAGGGACAAGAATGCCTGCAAGGAACTCCTGGGTGCACTTTTCAGCAAAGTAGTGTTGGACAGGAAGGCTTCGGAGGTGTTGCAGATCAGAGTCCTCGAGGCATTCCAAAACACAGACCCAGGGGTTGACATCAATGGTGGGCAAAAACGAGTAGGCAGAGTTGGAAATGGAGTCAGAGACTGCCTTTCAGCCCCTAAGAATACTACAGTGTAACATCTGTGGCCTGCGGCAGAAGATTCGCCTGGTGATCAAGGCGGCAGTCCAGGATGACATCGAAGTCTTCCTGCTGCAGGACACTTGCAAAGCCTCTGCCTGACCTGCAGCCACGCATCCCAGGATTCTCGGCCCATTTACAGCGCTCTGGGAACTCCGCCAGGGGTACAGCAATAATATACGTACTTGGGGAAACTTTCCCCATTCAATCATTGCTGACCCCACTGACTGCAGCAAGGGACTTGATATGCACTTGCTGGATGGACTTCTAATGATCTACAACATCTACAGAAGTTCACGGTTTACCCTGGATATCTCCAAGGTGGCAGCCCTCTCCCTTCCCCCCCCCTTGGAGGGGATCCTGGTGGCAGGGGACATCAATGGCCACCACCCACTACTTCACTGTCTCCCCCACAAATGAGACTGGAAGGCACCTGGCAATGGTACTGGAGGACATACCTGAAGCTGCCCTTAACAACGGGTGGCCGACCCACCATTACAGCAACACTGTCACACTCCTATCCCAGATGCTACTACACAGTGCTAGGTGGGAAAGCCACCCTCGCCTCACCAGCACTCAATTCGCAATTATCACCACCTTGCTCCGCAGCCACCCCCTGCACTCCCCCATCCCTGATGGAACACCAGTAAGGCTGACTGGCAATGTTTCTAGGTTATAGAGCAGTGATGCGAGACCACTACCTGATCCAGACAAGGGTGCTCAGTCTTCAGGCAGCCTTCAACAAGGCAGCAGAGTTGGCCATTCCATGCACCAGGGTCAGAGGAATGCCCAGGGGTGATTATTGGTTCTATGATGAGGACGTCAAGGAGCAGAACCATCATGTCAACCTCGCTCACAAGATGCACAGGCACAACCCTACTGTCGAGTCCCTCTGGCTACTCAGGGACATTGTACAGCACACACGACGCATCTCCCACAGGGTCCGCCTTGCAAAATGGTTCAAGTGGTGTGCCCCTATCTGAGATCTGGACCAAGATTCATATGGCAAATGGGAAGCACAGTAACATGGCTTGTGCACACCACGACCTGGCAAGAGGCGTGGAGAGACTGGTGGAACTCTTCACCTCCAGGGAAGAGACGTCCCAACTGCCTCAAGACATCCAGGACCTCCAAGCTCACCTGCTCCCCATAAGGACGGCTAGGATGCTCGAGGCATGCCAGGAAGACGACACCGATGTTGACTTCATCGACAGAGCGCCAGGTGGCCTTCAAATTCTCATGGGACAGCTTCCGGGCAGGATGGCATCACCTACAGCGATCCAGCCCGTTGCAGCACAACGCTGTCTTGGGAGTCATCAACAGGTCCTGGAGGTCTGGCCACCTCCCCACTGGATGGAAGGAAGCCACCTTCCTACCAATTCCCAAACCCAGGGATCCAGACAGCATGAGGCCCATCTCTCACCAGTTGTGTCTCCAAGGTGGTTGAGAGGATGGTGCTGGAGTGGCTGAGATGGAAGCTTGGCCCGGCACACCAACAGGTGCACAGCTTCACCCGGAGAGTGGGCATCTTTGAGAGCATCACCACCCTTCTGGCCAGCATCAGGTTGGACAAGAGGCCCAAGGGTGTCATCTTCCTAGACCTCAAGAAGGCCTCGGAGCTGGCCATTTCCAACAGAAGTGAAATGCTTCAAAGGTATGTCATCCAAAGACAACAACAGTCCCCCACTCTGGGAAGCCATTGCAAGATTTAAAGATGACCATCACCCTTCAGAGGAAGGGACCATAGCAAGATGTTTGTGCAGGACAGAAGAAAGAAGACAAGTGACACCCCCACCCCAATGCCAGGTCACCTTTTGGTAAAGACTCAGGCCAGGACAAGACTGGCAAACCTACTAGAACTATTCTATTTTTAAAGCTACAGTACTTAATCCAAATACACTACAAACTATTTTCTTAATCTTTGAGGTATAACACATTTTACTCTGTACAATTTAATTCTTAAAGATTAAACTTAAGCCAGAAACAGACCAAGATAAATAAGATGTGCTTTTGAGAAGTTTCTACAATAAAATTTGAGCATATTACAACCGTTAGGTCAGGTTTTACCTTTCAGTGACAGTAGCTTTAAATGTTACTTTTAGGCATATTGAAGTACAGTACTGCTTATGTCATACCCAAAGAACAACACCAATCCAGTCTTTCTTGGTGTACAGTAATTTTACATGAAGCCTTATTATATAATTCCCTTTCACCACTTCTGGCTAATCCACCACCTAAGCTCCAGCCATGTCTACCTCAATAGGCTGGTGAAAAAAATAGTTTGAACACACTGCCCATACAGTGGGCTTCGTTAAGCCGCAGTCTATTGACTATAAAGATCAATGCATGGGTGAAACAATTACACACACTCCTTAGAATCTTTTCATACCCTTCAACTCCTGGTAGTACATAAAATTTCATAGCTATATACTGGTGTATCCTTACAAAATTTAAGCACTGACATCCAGCAATCACTCTTCTTGAAGCATATTCAGGTTTAAGGATTTTAAACTAGTTAGGTAATGAAAACTTTAAACTTAAGTTAATGTTTGCAACTAATTTTATGTTAATTAAGTGTTAATCTTCTACATATTTTGGCAGTAAATTATTTAAAATGTTCAATATTTCCTGGGTTGTGCCATGATAATAGTTTGTGCAAATGAGGAAGAAACTAGCTTAACATGCAACATAACCAAACAATATTGGCAGATATGGAAATTGCATATCTGACATGTTCACTGATTGGTCCAGAGCATCCAGCAACTGATGTAACAAGCAGCACCACTGCTTGGCCCTTTGACGCATTCTACTAAAAATAAGCATTTTTCTAATTTTCCAAAATTTACATGGGAATTTATTGCTTATACTTGTGTATACTCCAAGCTGGTACATCTAAAAATATACAAGACCAGAGTTGCACCAAAAAGAAATATTCAATTCCAGCCATAAATTTATCAGATTTATATATGGAAAAGCTAAGAAAATTAATTTATCTATGGTTAGGTGAAGTCGGCAAGGTCACTGGAATTCTAAGCATTTATATTTGCTATGAAAATCATCGAGAAGGATTAAAGAAATAAAACATTTACTTCTGCACATCAGGTGTTTGCTACCCAACATATCCAGCATGATCAACTCAAGGTAACCCATGTTAGCAAGCTGAAAAAAATCAAAAGGACTCCAATGGAAAAAAAGTCACTTCTACTTTTTTGGGCTATCCTAGGTACTCTACACATATGCTGCTATGTGTGATAATCTATGTAAGTGTATTTGTGTCTACGTGAATAAACTTACTAGCCCATATTTGCCCAGTCCCGGTGACCCACGCCCACACGGGCGCCCATCTCCTGCACCCACACCACCCACTAACTTAAATTGTGTCTTTAGGAGTTTTAAACAAATTACCCAAAACCTTAAAATATTTGTATTACTCATAACAGGCAAAATAAAATACATTTAATCACTGATAATTTAACAAAGTAAAACATTTACTGGGGATCCTTCCTACACTTCAACCTTCACTTATCTACACCTTCCTAAATATGAATTTTTAATTGCCACTGTCACGGAGAAATTTTAAACTAATACAAGAGGTGACATAAGAGGGATGGAGTAAGCACACGAATAATCTCACGGCGAGGAAAATAGAAAATGAACTCACCATGGAGCAAAGAACATGACCAAGACTGTGTCATAGCTCCCAACTTTGGTGTCAAAGTCAGCATCACCCAGCTGTATAACATCATCAGCAGACACAGCAGCCGCTACAGCCAAGAATATCAGTAATCTCGCAGCCATATTTTCTTTACCCGACACCTTCTTCACTTTCCACTCGACTGTTTAAATGTCGGCTTGACGAGTACTGCCTCGGCCGGCTGCGATGCCACTTATTATTTTAATTCTCCAGTCATTGACACAACACAAACTCTCCCACCGTCCCTTATCTATCTCCCATAATCAAACTGCACACATTAAAATCCCTTATGTGTGCTTTACTAAATTCATCCGTATATTTCAGCCGGAATGTATGGAAATTTAGTCTAGGTGTTGATGTGACGTGTATATGCGTCTCTGTGGTGGCTGGGAACTATTGGTGGAGGAACATCTACTGTCACCAATCACATCCTAACACTTACTTACCTCCAACACACCGCCACATTCAAAATACAAATACATTTAAAAGTTTATTTGACCATGATAAACAAGTTTATTTAGGCATACGTACACATAAGCACAGTTATCATGTATAGTGTAAATTATCTACGGTGAGGTCAGTGGTTAGTACGCTGAGGTCAGTGGTCAGTACGCTGAGGTCAGTGGTCAGTACGCTGAGGTCAGTGGTCAGTACGCTGAGGTCAGTGGTCAGTACGCTGAGGTCAGTGGTTAGTACGCTGAGGTCAGTGGTCAGTACGTTGAGGTCAGTGGTCACATGTGGTCATACTGTCCTAAGCTGTCTGGGATTAGCGTGGGGTGTTACCTAGCACCATGGCTTGTTGCAGTGTTAAAGAGTTGAAGAAGGAGATTCTACTTCTTCAGGAGGAAAATAGGAGGCTGAAGCTTCGTTCATGCACGCATGAACAAAGATCACTTACTACTCTCAGGTGACTTCAATATAAATCTCCTGCAAGACCAGGACCCACACGTTACTGAATTCACAAACACAATGAGTAACTGTATGTTGCTACCAACAGTAACAAAACCTACAAGAGTTACAGAGACTAGTGTTTCCCTACTTGACCACATCTGGACCAACACCATATCCCCTTTAAAATCAGGCATAATTACAGATAATACCACAGACCACTACCCTACTTTCCTCATAACAACTCTTGGTAAATTACCCCAAGACACTACTAAAGTCACCTTCAGACTTCACAATGAGGCAGCCATTAATAACTTCACAACAGCAGTAGCAAACATTGACTGGCACACTGAGCTAGAAATCAATACAGATATTGACGAATGTATTAATAATTTTCTAAAAAAGACTCAATACCTCTATAACAAGCACTGCCCTAAAAAAACTAAGCAGATGACAGCTAAGAGACTGAACAGTCCCTGGCTAACACCCAGCATTCTCAAATCCATAAATACAAAACACCAATATGAAAAACAGTACAGAATGGGTCACATAACCAGAGACCAAACAAAACGTTACTCGTCAATCCTAACCAGCCTGATAAGAAGGGCAAAAAAATTGTATTATGAGAACAGATTATCCAACTTACGAGGTGATATAAAAAAGACCTGGAAAACCCTATCAGAAATTCTGGGAACAAAAAAGATATCACGAAATAGCGAAATAAAATTAGCAAAATCAGATGAACCCCAACTCCCACCAACAGAAACAGCAAACAGACTCAATGATTTCTTCTCCACTATAGGACAAAACCTTGCCAATAAAATCCCAAGCTCAGATACCCCACCAAATGACTACCTCACCGGCAACTACCCGAACACACTGTTCCTAGCTCCGACTAACCCATACGAAGTCTCCCTTATTATCAACGCACTAAAAAACAAGGCAGGAGATTTAAATACCTTACCACCCTTTATATACAAAAAAGTGTCACAAGTGCTATCACCAATCATTGCAACACTCTTTAACAAATCCATTGAATCCTCCACCTTCCCTACAGTACTCAAAATAGCAAGGGTCACCCCGATCCACAAAGGAGGAGACCAGACAGAGTTGAATAACTATAGGCCAATATCCAACTTACACCCTCTCTCAAAAATCTTCGAAAAATTAATTCATAAACGAATCTACTCCTACCTTATCTCCCAAAACATACTCAACCCCTGCCAATTTGGATTCAGGCCTAATAAAAATACTAATGATGCTATTATACACATGCTAGAACATATATACACTGCAATAGAGAAAAAAGAAGTCCCACTGGGGATCTTCATTGACTTACGTAAAGCTTTTGATACAGTTGACCATGACTTGCTCCACGTAAAATTGTCACACTATGGTATAAGAGGGCACTCCCTCAACTACCTCAAGTCATACCTCAGCAACAGAAGCCAATATGTGTACGCAAATGGGGCAAACTCTTCTGCACAACCAATTACAGTTGGTGTCCCACAGGGAAGTGTCCTTGGCCCTCTTCTCTTTCTCCTATACATAAATGACCTACCAAATGCTTCTCAATTACTCAAACCCACACTATTTGCTGATGACACAACATACGTCTTCTCCCACCCGAGCCCAGTCACGCTAGCCAATACTGTAAATACCGAATTACAGAAAATATCTACCTGGATGAGTACTAACAAACTTACACTAAACATTGACAAAACCTACTTCATTCAGTTTGGTAACAGAGCTACAGATGTCCCTCTTAACATAATGATAAACGGATCACCTATCACAAAGCTAACAGAGGGAAAATTCTTAGGAATCCACCTTGATAATAGACTCAAATTTCATACACATATACAACAAATTTCTAAGAAAATTTCCAAGACTGTAGGCATACTATCGAAGATACGGTACTATGCTCCACAGTCAGCCCTCCTGGCCCTATATCACTCTCTTATTTACCCCTATCTCACCTATGGAATTTGTGCATGGGGCTCAACAAGTAACCATCTCAGACCACTAATTACCCAACAAAAGGCTGCAGTTAGAATGATAACAAATTCTCACTACAGGCAGCACACTCCACCAATATTCAATACACTCAACCTACTCACCATACAAAACATCCATACTTATTACTGCACCTATTACATACATAGAACACTCAACTCTGATATTAACCCTCCCCTCAAACATCTCCTTGCCAACCTCAACAGAACACATGACCATAACACAAGGCACAGATCACTCTTTGATATTCCTCGTGTCCATCTCACGCTATGCAAAAACTCAATGCACATAAAAGGCCCTAAAATCTGGAATTCATTACCTGTAAATATAAAAGAAACACTACCTGTTTATAAATTCAAGTCTCTTCTCAAAGATCACTTACTCACCCAAAACCAAATAAATACTGAATAACTGAACCTTATAAATTGTATATCTTAAATGTTTCTCACAATTATATCACATAAATGTTAAACCTAAAACCCAATCTAACTTTATTATTTTTTAAATACACTACCTAACAGAATACTCCATTCTACTGAATTTATAACAATGCATGCAACCATATGACCTATCTTTGTAATACTCACTTGTGCTTTATAGTAATCAGTTTACATTAATGTTTTTCACTGATTTCATCATTGCTTAGTTAATCTTAAGTTAATTTTAAGCCAGCCCGTAATGCTATGCATAGTATAAGTGGCTTTGGCATGCTGCTCTTATCTGTATTTTTTTTGTACCTCTGTAAGTGTGCTCAAATTATAAATAAAAAAAATAAAATAAAAATAAAAGTTACCAGCAGTGATTAGGAGAGTGGCAGCCACTTAAAGTGGCAAGTGGTTCACAATTCAGGAAGAAGAATGATAAGGAAGGTTAATAGAGAAGATGTGAAGGTAGGAAATCGATTCTCTGTTCTCCAGGACGAGTGTACTTCAGTGGTTAGTGAGATTAAAGGTGCCACTAACTCCCCTACTTATCAATGTAAGAATATTCTGATTGTGGGAGATTCTCGGGTAAGATGTATGGACCATGCTTTTTTGTAAGTGATAGAAAGGTCAGACAGAGGGTGTCTCCCAGGAGCTGGTGTTGGTGACATAGTCAGCAAGTTGGATAATATTATGTCAGGCAATGGGAACAGGCCCATCATCTGTCTTAGTGCTGGTGGAAATGACATCGGGAATGGCAGGAGACAGGAGCTGCTGGACAAGTATAGGTCAGCCATAGATGTAGTCAGGTCTAAGGGAGGGATCCGAATCATATGTAGTGTCTTGTCTAGAAGGGGAGTGGTCAATGCATGGATGTCTAGGGCAATTGGCTAGACAGGTACTGCAAGGAACTTGCAATCCCATTCATTGATAACTAGGACATATTCTATGGCAACCATGATATGTAGACAAGGGATGGGGTTCATCTCTCTGGGGCTGGAGTGGTTGCATTAACCATTTTGATTGAGAGGGTAATTGATGACTTGTCTAGGACTTTAAACTGATAGATTATGAGGTTGAAAACAGCAGATATAACCAGGATACCTCAGGGATATGTTTGAAAGACAATATTCAAAATAAAATTGCTAGTAAAGGCAAATCAATTGATCAACAAACAGAGATTGTGGAGGGCAACGAGTGACTAGCTCCTTTAAGGTTTACTATACAAATAGTAGGAGTCTAAGAAATAAGATAGATGAGCTAAGATTACTTGCAAGTGCAGGTAATATAGATATTGATATAACAGAGACCTGGTTCAACTTGAAAGAGAAATGCCTTCTGAATGCAGCATACAGGGTTATAAACTATTCTGCACTAATAGGGTCAACAGGAAAGGTGGTGGAGTGGCGATGTATGTCAGATATATTTTGAATTGTTGTGTTAGACAAGATATAAGATTAGGGTCGTGAAAAGTTAATTTTGGGTGTGATTTATAGGCCCCCAAACCTTAATAGAGAGAGCAGTAAGCTGTTATTGGACGAAATTCATAAGGCATCTAGATATGAAAATGTGTTAATGGGAGATTTTAACTTTAGATAAATTGATTGGAACAATTTGACAGGAAATCTTGAGTCTAGTGACTTGATACGGTTCAGAATTGCTTTTTAAAACAGTTTGTGACAGAACCAACTAGAGGAAACAATCTACTTGACTTGGTTCTTGCCAACAAAGAATTATTAGTTAATAATCTTGAGGTTATTGATGAGCTTGGGGAAAGTGATTACAAATCACTTAGTTTCAATATATCATGGAATTACCCGGATAACTGCAGTCAAATCTCTGTCCCAGACTTTTGCTTGGCCGATTTCATGGGACTGAAAAATTACCTGGGTAGACTAAATTGGGATGACCTACTATGGGTCAGGTAGGTGGTCTTGGTTGCCAATATGACGTTTTTCAGAGCATAGTTCTGCTGCCCAGACAACTTTTGTTCTGAGTAGGGAAATTGGATCTAACAAAAATGATCCAAATGGAAGAACAATAGATTAAAAACATCTCATTGATCAAAAGAGAGGGATGTATAGGTGTATCAAAAGAAGGGACAAGCAGTTAAGAAATCAATATATTCAATTAAAGAGGAAAAAAAAATAAAAGCAGAAAGGGATTATGAGCTAAGGTCGCAAGGGATTCGAAGACTAACCCAAAAGGGTTCTTTCAGGTATGCAGAAGTAAGATTAGGGACAAGATAGGCCCACTTAAAGAGTAACTCAGGTCAGATCACTGGATGTGGAAATTTATTCGGTCCTAAAGTTCCACAGGACAGATACATCGTACAAAGACCCCAACATGTCATGGATGAACGACTGGGTCAGAAGGCCCTTACACCCACCCAAAACACACACACACACACACACCTGGGTTGGCGAAGATGGTTGGAAGGTACTTCTTAATTAATAGATTTACCCTTCAGGGAAGAAGTAGGTAGTTTATACTGTTAGTACACTAATATTAGAACTATTGAGGCAACTGTAGATAATAATGTAGACCTAAAACCTTAAGGTAGGTAGTAATAGGCTGATAATGTAGGCAAACACTAGGCTATGTTAACCAGGGAGAACTGGCAGCCCAAGTTTGAATACTGGGGCATGGGTTTGAGATCACAGTGCCCTTTCTTCTATGACTAGACACCGTCAGGGCAATAAGTGCCGTGATCAGCAGGCGGTGCCCCCACATGTCTTCACATACTAGACCTGGGGAAATCTGGTGGAGGCACCTCGATGTACCATAGATGACCTCCTCCATCAAGCCCATACAGTAAGACAAGACCTCCCTTTTTTCTGCGAGGTTCTGGCCAGTTTCTGGGGAAAAATTGTGAGTGAGTTGAGCTGTTGGCCTTTGTGCAGGCAGCAGTTCATGACCAGTATGTACCAACATCACTCCTTCAGGCTTAGAAGCTAGTGTCCATTTCTGCATAGTTATACTAGGGGATGCAACCCCCTTGGAAACAGGAGTTTCTGAGGTGCAGGCAGGTCAGTAATATCAACTGAATATTGCAGGAATTAAGGCTCCCGGTTGCACGTGGTTCTGAAGGGAAGTCCAGAGGGGCCAAAGTTTAGGGAGGTTGAAGATTGGGACACATTCTCCAACACCAAGTACATTCGTCTCTTAACCTGCTGGGTGAGAGGATGCTTTCCGAGACTACCACATTTTGCCACCTGGTGGTGAGTTGAGTACTTGGATTCCAAAATGGTGGAACATACAGGACGGAGGATAAATACTAGCTGCATTGAGCTGGTTCATGGCACATTAAGTGGCACTACGATGAACGTCCTTCTCCCTGGCATCATAAGAGATGCACATGGTATTCCCAATGAGGATTTGTATGGCATCGCTCTGAATGGTTTGACAAAAATCTTCGTGAAATTTGTACGAGCTGGCTTCTACACAAGAATCGTCGAGAATTACCAGGAACAACGCGCGAGTGTGAATTCAGTGGTGGAGGTCATTTTACATGATGTCTCTAAGTACTTCACATGGGTGAAGATATGAAATGTACCCTTCGAGGCTACAGCGTATAGTCTACAGGAGTTTTTCAGCAGTTATGGGACAGTGCATTCTGCAACCATGGGAGTGTTTACCTGGAGTTTACCTGGAGAGAGTTTCGGGGGTCAACGCCCCCGCGGCCCGGTCTGTGACCAGGCCTCCTGGTGGATCAGCGCCTGATCAACCAGGCTGTTGCTGCTGGCTGCACGCAAACCAACGTATGAGCCACAGCCCGGCTGATCAGGAACTGACTTTAGGTGCTTGTCCAGTGCCAGCTTGAAGACTGCCAGGGGTCTGTTGGTAATCCCCCTCATGTGTGCTGGGAGGCAGTTGAACAGTCTCGGGCCCCTGACACTTATTGTATGGTCTCTTAACGTGCTAGTGACACCCCTGCTTTTCATTGGGGGGGATGGTGCATCGTCTGCCAAGTCTTTTGCTTTCGTAGTGAGTGATTTTCGTGTGCAAGTTCGGTACTAGTCCCTCTAGGATTTTCCAGGTGTATATAATCATGTATCTCTCCCTCCTGCGTTCCAGGGAATACAGGTTTAGAAACCTCAAGCGCTCCCAGTAATTTTTTTTTTTTTTTATTAAAAAAAAAACACAAACTCACGTTCCCTTCCATGCTCAAGTTCGTACCTGACGTCGAAAGTCATAAAACCCCTGTCTCTTAACCAAATGTCACCAGTTCACCCCCCCTACGCCCCCCCTTATTCCTAACGACTTTACACCCATATGCTCCACTACCACACACTTTTATTCCACCTTCCATCCTCCACTAGTCTCAAAAAAAAAAAAACAAGAATGGCAGTTTAGGGAGAACCAGCCCAATCCAGCTCTAAACTACACCCAACCCTAACATTACACCTACCGACAGATTACGATAACCCAAGGGAAAACTATTTACCCACAACCTCCCATATAGTAGCCTATTTCTGCATACTGTACGATACACACTCGCCGCAAGCGCCCGCACCCTACATTCACCCCCCACCTCCCGCATGCACCAAGACACATACAAAAAATCTGCCACAACATACATCACTGCCCTCCGAATGTCCTTGGAAACCCCTCCCACATCAAAATGCAAAGCCCTCAAAGTCGATATGTTTCTCCCCCCTCCTGCCACTATACCCAGAACTCTCGCTAACCATGCCCTTACTAAACCCAAGTTTTCACAAAAATATATGGCATGAAAAGCCGTCTCCTCTTCCTCACAATGCAAACAAGTGCCAGCACCTACATAACCCATTCTATATAGCACTGACCTTGTAGCTAAAATTCCCATAAAGAATCTATAAACCACTTCACGAACCCTTGGCTTTAATCTGATCTTCCGAAAGTCTTCCCAAATGCCCCTCCAATCATACATTGGGTATGTAGCTACTCCCTGTATCACTGTACCCTGCCAACCTGTCCTCCCAAGCCTACTTACCCTTACTTTTCTTGCTTCCCTTACTGCCAACAAATTTCGCACCATATCTTCACACTCCAGTAGTGCCTTTCCCTTCCACCATTTTTGCACATCCTTCATGACCTCTCCCACCCTTCTACCCCTCTCCCCTCCCACCCTCAAGTATCGCTGCTTCACATACACTGCCTTCACTCGTGTCTCCAAAGGTATAAGACCCAGCCCACCCTGCCGCACGCCCATCATCACCACCTCCTTCCGTAGCCATGGCTTCCCATAACCCCACACATACCTCAAAACCACCCTCTCCAGTTCCTGAATATCACACGACCTCAGGGGATATATTTCTGCCACGCCCCACACTTTACTGTACACAAGTGTATTTACTACCACCACCCTCTGCTGCAATGTTACATCCCCAGCCCTCCACCCGCGCATCCTACCCATCGCTCTACTCACTACTTCCTTGGAATTTATTCTCTGTGCCTCCCCAGCGTCCGCCATATACACAACCCCACATATCTTAATTCTATCCACTACGTTCCACCCATACTGTTCCCCCAACCCTCCCCCCACCCACGTGCCTACTTCTAATAACTTTGACTTTGCTCCATTAACCCTCATCCCTGTCGCCCCACCAAAAATCTCTATTATACGTCCCACATTCCCCAATCCTATTTCCCCTCCTACCAAAACTGTGGTGTCATCCACATACCCCACAATACCACATCCCCCAGGACCCACCTCTCCCTGTTCCCACACTCCTTCCTCTATAAGCCTATAAAAAGGGTCCTGCATGCATGCAAAGAGGATTTGAGACAAGGGGCAACCCTGTCACAAACCCATCCCCATCTGCACCGGCAACCCTAACTTTCCATTAACCTGTACCCTGACCGTTGCAGGCGTATACAAAGTAGTCGCCCAGCGCACAATCTCATCACCAAAACCCTGTTTTTTTAAAATACACCACAACATATGTCTATCTACACTGTCATAAGCCTGCTCCCAATCAATCCCCAAGATCCCCCCTCCGTTGTCTACCCTCCACAAAATCCTTAATTCTTCCATGCCCCTCACGCATACTTTGACCTGGAATCCCACACTGTCCTCTATGTAGGACTCGGTCAAGCGCCTTTTTCATACGGTTACCTAAAACCTTCGCAAAAACTTTATAATCTGCACACATGAGGGAGATCGCCCTAAAAGCTCCCAAGGTCTTCCCCCCCCCTCCCTTATAGACCAAAACTACTACCCCCGTGCCCTGCGATTCCCCCAACACTCCCCTTTCCTTCATACAGTTAAACAACCGGACCAGACATTCCTTCATACAATCCCAATGTGTAATATAGAAATCATTAGGAATTCCATCAATGCCCGGCGCTTTTCCCCTACTCAAGCCCATTATCGCCTCCTCCACCTCCTCCTCACTGATCCTACCCTCTATTACCGCACTCTCCTCCTCCCCTAAAATACCTCGAATTCCTTCTCCCAGAATCTCTCCCTCCCTCTCTCCTCCCTCCCTCTGCTTAAAATTCTCCCTAAACCAATAATCAGCATAATTGCTCATTCCATCCGTGGTACTAAGTACCTGCCCCACCCTATATCCCCCCACCCCTTTACACACCTCTAATCCCATAATCGTGGTCATCTGTTGCCTATTCCTAAATCTCCTCAAAACACATCCTGACAGTTTGTCACCCCATAGAACCTCCTCTAAACCTTCCCTCACACGTATAGCATCAAAACGAGAATTTTGTATATCCCTCAATCTTCCACTTAAAACCTCTATTTCTCCATGTCTAGCCCCTCCTCCCCCTTCATAACAATCATTTAGCTGCCCCTCTAAATATTTCTGTAACCCATACCTCCACCTCGCCTCATCCCTTCCTCTATGCTGGTAATACTCCCTAATCTGCAATTTAGCGTGCTTCTCCCACCATTCCAAGACATCCTCCTCTTCGTTGCGAGCCTCCCATAGTTGCTTCCACCATTCCCTAAAAAACAACCCCTCCCCCTCTCCCTGAAGTAGCCTCACATTCATTTTCCAATAACCCACATACCTACGAACCATCCCTTCCCATGCCATCTCTGCCAAAACGGCACGATGGTCCGAAAAACCTAAATCTATCGTCGTTACACGTTCTACTGTTATATCTCGAGTTATATATATACGATCCAACCTGGCAGCATAACCCCTCAGCATAAACGTGTGCTCTACTTTCCACCCATCGCCCCTGACTATGTCATAAACCCCTGCATCCCTCAACAAATCCCTCAATACTCCAAGTACACACCCTGCCCCTCTCGGCTCCACATCCTTATTCCTGATTACACAATTCCAATCCCCACCTATTATAGAAACCATTGGTAAACCCCGCATGTAGAAAAGCAAAACCTCCCTTACAAAATTCACCTTAACCCGTATGTTACTATCTGCCGGCATATATATCCCCAGAAAACATACTCTAATCTCACCCCATATCCCCTCCACCCTCACCACCCTCCCCTCCCCTCCCTCTTCCCACTTGAGCACGTGGAATGGGCTGGACTCCCTCACTGCCACTGCCACCCCACCCTTTAATTTCCCTGAACTACCAACATACATCCTAAAACCGTTCAGCCTCAACTCTCTGCCATACTTGAAATTGTGTTCTTGAATAAAACACACATCAATGTTAAAACGCCGCAAAACATCCTCCAACCATACTCGTTTACCGTCAGCTCTAAGGCCATTCACGTTTATCGTTAGACACTTAAAGATTCAGAAAGGGTGGCTTTCCTCTGTCTCTGTGTCCTGTCTGTTCCACTCTTTGCTGCTTCTGTCTTTTCCCGTGCACTCTTTCCCACCTGTACCCCCTCCCCCCCCTGTGCACTACCCTGCCCCTTCTTAATCACTCCTGCCCACGTCTTCTTCCCTGTACGCTGAGCTGGTGTTATAACATCCTCATCTGACGAGCCTCCAGCCCTCTTTCTAGATGTGCCCTCAATTTCCATATCAGTATTTCCATTGCCCTTGTGCACCTCAGCTTCCACCTGTAGCAACTGCAACATGCCAGGCTCTGACCCCAGAGGCTCTGGAATCTGCTCAATCAAGTCCTTCTCAACCATCAGAATTCTCCTGTTTGTAGTTGGGTTCTCCTCCGCAGGCACGTCCAGGAAAGACTTAATCATCTCCTGTAGGGGCGTAGATAACTTCTGTGGATCACCGGTCTCTCCCACCCCCACAGGCTGCTGCTCAACTCCCGGGCCCGCCTGCGGGGGAGCATCCGAAGCCACTGGTAGTGTCACACAATTCTCTAACTCGCCCTCCACTTCATCCGCCCAATTACCTTTGCCTGCTGCACTCAAAGACTTCGGCAGAGGTTCCGCCTGAGACTCTGTGTCTACTTGCCGTTCCCAAGGCCGCGGCGCTGCTGCTTTACCACATCCGGCTGCCATGTGGTCAAAAGCGCCGCACAGGCGACACGTCTTTCGTTGTCCCGCGTAGGTCACGTACAGCTGTGTCCTAAAATCCTCCAGGACAACATACGATGGAATAGGTCTTCTTAAAGACATCTTGACGGTGTAAGATCCAGCCGGCAACCCTTCATAGATTCCCTCTGTCCATCGAACCAAAGTTATACCATGCACCTCACCATATCTTTGAAATGTCTCTCGGATATCCATATCGTCTGCCTCGAAAGGAACGTTGCGGATCCTCGCCCAGGTGTAGTATTTTGAGGCATCTCGCAGGCGTACCTCCAGACCAGACAATACGGTGATGTTCTTCTCCTGGTACTGAGTCACCGTCCTTTCATATGCCTCCACTGTGCAGAACTTTATGAAGATTCGTGATGATCCATTAAGTGCTACTCCGTGCAATTCTTCAACTTCAATGCCAAACGTGTCCCGAATAATCGTTGGTAATAAAACAGGGGCATTCGTAGGGTAAATTGCCCCTTTAACAAGGTCAACACACACGGTGTTGCTCCTCCTGCGGTAGCTGGCAGCCATCTTGGTGAAAACAGGAAGTTGCGCACCAGAGAAAGCAGGAGCTGTTTGCGCAGTGCGTCCACTCAGCCCGAAAGCGAAGAGGACAATGTTCAAGAATTAATGCTCCCAGTAATTGAGGTGTTTTATCTCCGTTATGCGCGCCGTGAAAGTTCTCTGTACATTTTCTAGGTCGGCAATTTCACCTGCCTTGAAAGGTGCTGTTAGAGTGCAGCAATATTCCAGCCTAGATAGAACAAGTGACCTGAAGAGTGTCATGATGGGCTTGGCCTCCCTAGTTTTGAAGGTTCTCATTATCCATCCTGTCATTTTTCTAGCAGATGTGATTGATACAATGTTATGGTCCTTGAAGGTGAGATCCTCCGACATAATCACTCCCAGGTCTTTGACGTTGGTGTTTCGCTCTATTTTGTGGCCAGAATTTGTTTTGTACTCTGATGAAGATTTAATTTCCTCATGTTTACCATATCTGAGTAATTGAAATTTCTCATCGTTGAACTTCATATTGTTTTCTGCAGCCCACTGAAAGATTTGGTTGATGTCCGCCTGGAGCCTTGCAGTGTCTGCAATGGAAGACACTGTCATGCAGATTCGGGTGTCATCTGCAAAGGAAGACACGGTGCTGTGGCTGACATCCTTGTCTATGTCGGATATGAGGATGAGGAACAAGATGGGAGCTAGTACTGTGCCTTGTGGAACAGAGCTTTTCACCGTAGCTGCCTCGGACTTTAATCTGTTGACGACTACTCTCTGTGTTCTGTTAGTGAGGAAATTATAGATCCATTGACCGACTTTTCCTCTTATTCCTTTAGCGCGCATTTTGTGCGCTATTACGCCATGGTCACACTTGTCGAAGGCTTTTGCAAAGTCTGTATATATTACATCTGCATTCTTTTTGTCTTCTAGTGCATTTAGGACCTTGTCGTAGTGATCCAGTAGTTGAGACAGACAGGAGCGACCTGTTCTAAACCCATGTTGCCCTGGGTTGTGTAACTGATGGGTTTCTAGATGGGTGGTGATCTTGCTTCTTAGGACCCTTTCAAAGATTTTTATGATATGGGATGTTAGTGCTATTGGTCTGTAGTTCTTTGCTGTTGCTTTACTGCCCCCTTTGTGGAGTGGCGCTATGTCTGTTGTTTTTAGTAACTGAGGGACGACCCCCGTGTCCATGCTCCCTCTCCATAGGATGGAAAAGGCTGGTGATAGGGGCTTCTTGCAGTTCTTGATGAACACAGAGTTCCACGAGTCTGGCCCTGGGGCAGAGTGCATGGGCATGTCATTTATCGCCTGTTCGAAGTCATTTGGCGTCAGGATAACTTCGGATAGGCTTGTGTTAATCAAATTTTGTGGCTCTCATAAAAAATTAATTTTGATCTTCGACTCTGTCTGGTTAGCGGCTTGCTAAAAACTGAGTCATATTGGGACTTGAGTAGCTCACTCATTTCCTTGCTGTCATCTGTGTAGGACCCATCTTGTTTAAGTAGGGGCCCAATACTGGACGTTGTTCTCGATTTTGATTTGGCATAGGAGAAGAAATACTTTGGGTTTCTTTCGATTTCATTTATGGCTTTTAGTTCTTCCCGCGATTCCTGACTCCTAAAGGATTCTTTTAGCTTAAGTTCGATGCTTGCTATTTCTCTGACCAGTGTCTCCCTGCGCATTTCAGATATATTGACCTCTTTTAGCCGCTCTGTTATTCTTTTCCGTCTCCTGTAAAGGGAGCGCCTGTCTCTTTCTATTTTACATCTACTCCTCCTTTTTCTTAGAGGAATAAGCCTTGTGCATACATCGAGTGCCACCGAGTTAATCTGTTCTAGGCATAAGTTTGGGTCTGTGTTGCTTAGTATATCTTCCCAGCTTATATCGGTTAGGACTTGGTTTACTTGGTCCCACTTTGTTTTTGTTATTGAAGTTGAATTTGGTGAATGCTCCCTCGTGACTAGTCTCATTTTGTCGGTCTGGGGCTCCACGCATACATGTCTGAACCTCAATTATGTTGTGATCTGAGTATATTGTTTTTGATATGGTGACATTTCTTATCAGATCATCATTGTTAGTGAAGATGAGGTCTAGTGTATTCTCCAGTCTAGTAGGCTCTATTATTTGCTGGTTTAAATTGAATTTTGTGCAGAGATTTAAAAGCTCGTGTGAGTGTGAGTTTTCATCAGAGCTGCCTCCTTGGTGTTATTACTGCAACAATATTATTTGCTATATTCCTCCATTTTAGGTGCCTTAAGTTGAAGTCCCCCAGGAGCAAGATGTTGGGTGCAGGAGCTGGAAGATTTTCCAGACAGTGGTCAATTTTTAACAGCTGTTCCTGGAATTGCTGGGATGTTGCATCCGGAGGCTTGTAGACTACAACAATGACTAGGTTTTGGTTCTCGACCTTTACTGCTAAAACTTCCACTACATCATTTGAGGCATTAAGCAGTTCTGTGCAAACAAGTGACTCTGCAATGTACAGGAGGGATGGTCCATATGAAGGGCTGCCGGAGGGTTCTTACACCCTCAAAATGTCTTTAACAAGCCTTATACCATCCTACGTTACGATGATTGGTTATAGGACACAGGTTTTTGTGTACTATGCTGGTCAGAGGAAAACATGTCATTTGTGTAGCTCCTATGAGCACATGGCAGGCTCCTCGAGTTCCAGGGCCTCCATTTGTGATTCAGCAGACGTGCGATTTGGTGCCTGACTTGGGTGCTTCAGGAGAACGGAGGACTGACCTCTGGAGCAAGGAGGTCAAAAGGGAGGTGGCGGTGGCGGAGACATGTGTCACTCTCCCAGGGGCATCAGAGGAGATGAAGGTGATGCCTGAGGAGTCTTTAGTTAAGGTCTTTGACGTTGGTGTTTCACTCTATTTTGTGGCCAGAATTTGTTTTGTACTCTGATGAAGATTTAATTTCCTCGTGTTTACCATATCTGAGTAATTGAAATTTCTCATCGTTGAACTTCATATTGTTTTCTGCAGCCCACTGAAAGATTTGGTTGATGTCCGCCTGGAGCTTTGCAGTGTCTGCAATGGAAGACACTGTCATGCAGATTCGGGTGTCATCTGCAAAGGAAGACACGGTGCTGTGGCTGACATCCTTGTCTATGTCGGATATGAGGATGAGGAACAAGATGGGAGCGAGTACTGTGCCTTGTGGAACAGAGCTTTTCACCGTAGCTGCCTCGGACTTTACTCGACTACTCTCTGTGTTCTGTTAGTGAGGAAATTATAGATCCATCGACCGACTTTTCCCATTATTCCTTTAGCACGCATTTTGTGCGCTATTACGCCATGGTCACACTTGTCGAAGGCTTTTGCAAAGTCTGTATATATTACATCTGCATTCTTTTTGTCTTCTAGTGCATCTAGGACCTTGTCATAGTGATCCAATAGTTGAGACAGGAGCGACCTGTTCTAAACCTGGAGGGTGTTCAGGAGGTCAACGCCCCCGCGGCCGCCCTTGACCATGCCTCCCGGTGGATCAGGGCCTGATCAACCAGATTGTTACTGCTGGCAGCACATAGTCTAACGTACGAACCACAGCCCGGCTGAACGGCTACTGACTTTAGGTATCTATCCAGCTCCCTCGTGAAGGCAGTCAGGGGTCTATTGTTAATTCCCCTAATGCCTGGTGGGAGGCTGCTGAACAGTCTTGGGCCCTGGACATTTTTGTGTTTTCTCTTAGTATACTAATGACGCCCCTACTTTTCATTGGGGGAATATTGCACCGTCTGCCACGTCTTTTGCTTTCATTGGGAGTGATTTCTGTGTGCAGATTTGGAACCAGTCTCTCTAGGATTTTCCAGGTGTAGATTATGATGCATCTTGCCTGCGCTCCAGTGAGTACAGGTCAAGTGATTCCAAGTGTTCCGAGTAATTAGGGTGTTTGATGGAACTTATATATGCAGTAAAGATTCTCTGTACATTCTCAAGATCTACGATTTCACCTGCGTTAAATGTAGATGTTAAGTGTACAGCAGTATTCCAGCCTAGAGAGAACAAGTGATTAAAGAATCATCACTGGCTTGGCATCCCTTGTTTTGAAGATTCTCATTATCCATCCTATCATTTTCCTCGCAGATGCGATAGTGACACTGTTGTGATCCTTGAGATGAGATCCTCTGACATTAACACTGCAAAGTCCTTTGCACTACTTTTCTTCTGTAATGTGTGATTATAATTTGTAGTATACTCAGTTCTATCTATTATTTCCTCCAGTTTTCCATAACGGAGTAGTTGAAATTTGTCCTCATTTAACATCATATTATTTTCCGTTGCTCACTAGAAAACTTGGTTCATATCTGCTTGGAGATTTACCGTGTCCTCAGAGGATGACAGTCTCATGCAGATTCTAATATCTGTAAAAGATGACACTGGTTCTAGGAAAAAAAAGTATCTGACCTTAGGATGATGGAAGGCAGGATTAGAGACATTGATGCACATGACGCCTGTCCCTCTCAAAGTTCACCAACTTCTTAAAATGCTTCCCAGCCTTTGACAGTCCCAAACTCAGGGACTTTGACACCCTTCAAAAATCAAAGACAGACATTGGTTACAAGCATCATTTCCAGCCAGACTTGGTGGACTGGAAATACGTACAGCCTCCCAAATTGCCCTATCAGCTTTCTTATCCTCCTCCATAGCATCGGACGACCTAATAAAGCAAATTCTTCCAGACGACCTAGGTGGTGTAGCAAGGGTACAAAACCCAAGTTGCACCAGAGCCATTACTGATTAGGAGGCTCAAAGCTTAAGCACCGAAACCAGTTGCAATGCTAGCCTACATACAGTCCAGCTGGGACAGCCCCACTGCTGAAAAGATGTACAACATGGTCATTGCTGCAACATCCAACAGAGAGACTTCCTTCTCAAAGATGTGAGCATACATCACTCTGGGGATTTCCTCCTAACAGTTCCTATTTCGGCAAAGGGAGCACACATCTTGACCCGCAGACCCTCCACATTAAAGTGGCTCTCCACCACACTGCCCCAATTCACACGGAATATAAGTGTACATGCTGCCATGTGCAAGTCAACTAACCAGTATGGTCTGTATGGTCTAAGCTGTTCCAAAACCAAGGGTTGGCATGCACGACGCAATGAGGTCAAGAACATTATCAAGAGAAGCCTTGCTTCGGCTGGGTGCCCAACTGAGAGGGAGCCCAGATTCTTATCCAACAATACTCAAAACCCCACTAACTGCCCTGATGGGATTACAGTCTATCCCTGGAAGAATAGCAGACTCTCAGCATGGGACTAGACCTGTGTTTCAACTTTACTTTGTCTGACACCTATATCTGTCAAAACGTATAGCAACAAGGTGCTGCAGATCACAAGGAAAAAAAAACTAAACAAATATAGGGACTTGGGCCATCATTACAAATTTGTTCCAGTAGGATCAGAGACCCTTGGGCCATGGATGAAATGTGAAACAGGCTTCCTCAAAAACTAGGTTCCAGGCTCATTGACATCATTAAGGACCCAAGGTCAGCCACTTTCATGTTCCAGCATCTCAGTGTGGCCATGCAGAGGGACTTTTGCCTGCTGTATTCTGGACTCGCGTCCAGCTTCAGAGGAGATGGAGGATGTGCTAAATCTCATTTGATATGTCCTCCTATTGTATACATGTTTGTTCTTTTTAAATAAATAATCATCAACCTTAAAATAAATAAAAATAATTAATGTGTGTTAGTTACCAATTGTCAAAGACACTTGTCAATAGACAATCGGCTTGTTTGCAATGTGTTTATGTGAGCGTGTATGTATGCGTACTCGCCTAACTGTGGTTGCAGGCGTCCATTCATAGCTCTTGGCCCCGCCTCTTCATTGGTCGCTACTAGGTCCATTCTCTCTCTGCTCCATGAGCCTTATCATACCTCTTCTTAAAGCTGTGTATGGTTTCTGCCTCCATTACATCACTTTCTAGACTGCTCCACTTCCTGACAACTCTATGACTGAAGAAATACTTCCTAACGTCCCTGTGACTCATCTGAGTCTTCAACTTCCAATTGTGGTCCCTGGTTGTGTCCCATCTCTGGAACATCCTGGGTGTATTTGTGTTAGTTACATTTGTCACAGGCACTTGTCGATAGACGCCTGGCCTGTTATTTGTAGTGTATGTGCTTCTCTATTTGCAGTTGCAGGGGTCGAGTCATAGCTCCAGGCCCCCGCCTCTTCACTGGTCGCTACTAGGTCCACTCTCCCTGCTCCATGAGATTCATCGTACCTCTTCTTAAAGCTATGAAATCTGCCTCCACTACATCTCTCTTCAGGCTGTTCCACTTTCTGAAAGCTCTATGATTGAAGAAGTACTTCCTAGCATCCCTGTGACTCATTGGAGTTTTCAACTTCCAGCTGTGATCCCTTGTTGCTGTATCCCATCTCTGAAACATACTCCTCTTCAAGGGGGGCTCCTTGGCGTGGTGAAGAGGCTCTTGGTCTGAGGAATTAGACCTGTCGATCTACTTCCTCAGACCGAACCTAATTACCCCCCAATCCCCCGTTCCCTATCCCATCCTCCCCTTTTTCCTTTCCTCCTCCTCCTCCCCACCCCTCCCTTTTGCCCTGCCTTTTTGGCCTTTTTTTTTTTTTTTTTTTTTTCCCTACAGGCATGCTAGTTCCTAGGTAGGGGAAAGGGCACTGGGGTCCATCCCATTCCATTGAGGTTCTTGGCGGTGGCGTAGTTTGCCGTGGAATCTGGATTGCCTGGGGATGTCCTGATCCTTCTCCGGTATCCCGGAGGGTGGCTTTGGGTGTGTCTCGGGCGACGGGTGTATCTCTGGAAGCCACCTTTCGGATTCCGGGGGTGGTGGCTGAAGGAGGTATGCTTTGTGGCGGATTTCCGGCCGCCCTCTCTTTTGTCCACCGAGGTAGCTTGGCAGATGTGAGGTTGCTATCCCGGATTGCCGGTTTACTGGCATGATGGGAAGGGTATGGCACGGGTTCCATGCTGCATCTGCACTACTTGCGGTGCTGAGGTCCTCTTGGGCGTGGAGGGAGATTTCTGGCCCTTTCATTCCTTCTAGGAACTATCCCTCCCTGGTCCCCCCTTTTTTTATTCTTTTTTTTATTTTTATTTTCTTTTCTTTCTTTTTTTCTCTTAAAAACAAAAAGAAAGAAGTAACCTAACCATGGCAGCCCTAGTCCATGAACCTGCTACCCCCGGGCCCCTTCCTGATACCGCACCCCGTTCTGACCCCGCCTCATCTTTGGACCACTCTTCGGACACTCCTCATGCCTCTGTACCTCTTGCCGGTGCTGTTTCCTCACCCGCTTCAGGTACTGAGGCCTCGACTGACTCCTTCGATTTATCTGACCTTCGCTCTCCTTTGACTATGCTTCCGTCCTCTCCCTCTACGGTGCGGCAATTTTCGAATCGCCGGCCCGTTCCACGTCGGACCAACTCTGGTCCCATGCCTAAATGCCAACGACAATTACCTACTGATGATACTTCTCCACCTTCTCATTCTTCTCAGAAAAGATCGACACGTCCTTCACTACCTTTCCACGCTCAGTTTCAGACTGCACAATGGACTAAATTCTTCACTTTATGACTGACTTCCTCTACTGCCTATCTTTCTGACCACAGTATTGGCAAGGCACTCCTACGCCATGTTGGTAAAGATATTTCTTTTCATGCTCTTAAGAGCGGTACGTGCATCATCACCATACAGAATGCTACCCAGGCTCATGAGCTTTCTCATCTTTCCCATATCGATACTGTTCCTGTAACTATTGAAAAACATCATTCCCTCAATTCTTGTAGTGGTACCGTCATTCTGCCCCATACCCTAGTTCAACAAAATTTCCAGACATGTGGCACTGACATTCTTGAACAGCTGGAACTCCAAGATCTCCCAATCCTCAAGGTAGACACTTACGTTCTTCCTGCCCGTGGGCGGAGACGATACCCTAGCAATGTGGCTCGTTTAACTTTTGACAGCCGTGAACTTCCATCCTCAGTTTATGTAGCAGGACATCGGTTACAAGTTCAAAAGGTGATCCCTACACCGCAACAGTGTAGAAATTGCTGGCGATTTGGCCATCCAGCGAAATATTGCAGATCTATCGCCGAATGCCCAGTCTGTGGTGCTGATGACCATTCTAATACGTCTTGCAATCGAGCTCCCTCTTGCCTTAATTGTCATGAGGCTCACCCTTCGTACTCTCGCCGTTGTCAAGTCTACTTAAACGAGCGGGAAATTTGTTACCTCAGAGGCAGAAGGTCTCCCTTATGCCATGGCAGTTTCTCATCTCCGCCTCCAAGGGAGACTAAGTCGTGTTTATTATTCCCGTGTTTCAAAACGTCCCCCCACTTCTGGTATCCCATCTTCTGCACCCACCTCTGTGGTTACCTCTCCCATAGTCACTCCTGTAGCTAATTCTTTTGCTGTCCTCGGCTCAGACGTCCCTACTTCAACGTCTCAGTCTGATCTTGCTTCTTCGTGTTCTCTCACAAGCCTCGGTAGCGACGAGATCTCGTATGACACCTCCTCCCAATCGTCCCTCTACTTCTCAAAAGTCAAAAAAAGGTCCGTTAACACCTCCTACCCATCTTCCACCTCCTCATTTTCCCTTCCCTGTCTCTGTACCTGGTTCTCCCCCTCTCACTGGCTCTGTTACAAGTGTAGAGGTTCACCCTCCTCCTCGTACTGTACCTTCCTCCCCTGTTCCCTCCCAAGTTTCTTCCTCTTCTGCCACCTCCCAGGTTTCTGCCTCTTCTGTCCCCTTCCACACTTCTCCAGTTCCCTCCACCCTTTCGCCCCCCCCCCTACCTTGGTACAGTCCATAACAGTTCCAATCTTTACTCATCCTCCCCCTACCATTTCCAATATTGTCTCCCATACGACGTCTCTGAATTCTGAAACACTTGAAGCAATCTCTGAATGTATTGCAGAGACCAAACCATCAATGGACACTGATCCACCCTCCGCTCCTGCTCTCTCCTCTACTCCATCTGCGCAACTCCTTTCTTCACAGCGCACCGTTCCTTCGCTGCTTGAACGTTTTCCACTGCCTCTGCATGTGAACTTTTCTAACCCCTCTAGTCTGTAGGAACCCTTACCTGCGGATTTCAGGTATCTTTATCATTGCCAATCATGGCCTATTTACAGTGGAATATATGCGGCCTCAGGGGTAATCGGGGTGAGTTTCAGATGTTACTTTCCCAGTTTTCCCCTGTTGGTGTTTGCTTACAGGAACCAAAATTACACTCTGCTGTTATCTCTCCCATCTCAGGCTATAATTTATTGTAATCTTCAGATCCTTTTCCTGATGGGACCTTTAATGAAAGTGCCCTTCTTCTACACACTGATATTCTGTACCATCAGCTATTTGTTCGTACTTCGCTGCATTACACAGCAGCCCGTATCCACTTGCATAGGTGGTATACGCTCTGTTCTTTATATCGCTTTCCTTCTCGGGCATTATCTATTCCGGATATTGCCTTTCTTGTTTCGTCATTACCACCACCGATTCTGTTACTTGGTGATTTTAATGCCCACCATTTCCTCTGGGGGGTCTCACTGTGATTCCCGTGGCATTCAGTTAGAGGCTTTTCTTGCCACCCACCCCCTCCATGTTTTAAATACAGGTACTCACACCCATTTTGATCCTTGGACTCGCACTCTCTCTTGCATCGATCTCTCAGTCTGCTCTTCCTCCGCCGCATTAGACTTCATTTGGTCTGTTCTTCCGGACTTACATGAGAGCGATCATTTCCCAATCATTCTTACTTCCCCTTCATATTCACCACCTCTTCACATCCCACGCTGGCAATTTGATCAGGCAAATTGGAACCTTTACTCACACCTAACTGTTTTTCGAGAGGTTCCTTCTTCGTCCTCCATCGATGAGCTTTTACACCTCGTCCTCCATTTTAACTGCAGCTTCTCATTTTATACCCCAAACTTCGGGCAGGCATTCTCAGAAATGCGTGCCTTGGTGGTCTCCTGCTTGTGCTCGTGCAGTACATTTGAAATGCGCTGCATGGGGCAGGTACCGGTACAATAGAACCACAGAGAGACTTCTTGATTTTAAGCAGAAGCGTGCGATCGCTCGCTGTGTCATCCGTGATGCTAAACGCACTTGCTGGCGAGATTATGTCTCCACCATCACCTCTGCTTCCTCTATGAGTGCAGTCTGGAAAAAAGTACGAAAACTGAGTGGTAAATATTCTCCTGACCCGGCTTCTGTTCTGCGGGTTGCCAGTGTTGATATAGCAAACCCACTAGATGTTGCCAATGAAATTGGCAATCATCTGGTCCATATTTCTCAGGGACTCCATCTATGCCCCTCATTTCTTTCCTCAAAGTCTGCCAGACTTTTCTTCTCTCAGAGAAGAACAGTATAATGTGCCTTTTACACTTCAAGAACTGGAGGCAACACTCAGCTTGCCGATCATCGGCAGCTGGGCCCGACGACATTCATATATGTATGCTACAACATTTACATCAGTCAGCCCTTGCAGTCCTATTACGCCTTTACAATCTTATTTGGTCACAAGGAGTTCTTCCACAGCTGTGGAAATCCGCCATTGTTCTCCCTTTCCGCAAACCAGGCTCTACAGGACATGAAGCCTCCCACTATCGTCCCATTGCTCTTACCAGTGCAGTTTGCAAAGTGATGGAATGCCTAGTAAATAAACGTTTAGTGTGGTATTTAGAGACACACAACAGTCTCTCCACTTGTAAATATGGCTTTCGTAAGGGACGTTCTACCATAGACCCCTTACTACGCTTGGATATGTATGTTCGTAATGCCTTTGCGAATAACCACTCAGTTATTGCCGTATTTTTTGACCTTGAGAAGGCATATGACACAACTTGGAGGTATAATATTTTAGCCCAAGCCCACTCCTTAGGCCTTCGAGGCAATCTACCATCCTTCCTTAAGAACTTTTTAACTGACAGGCATTTCCGTGTTCGGGTTAATAATGTGCTCTCCCCGGACTTTATCCAAGCTGAAGGTGTCCCCCAGGGATGTGTTCTGAGCACAACACTTTTTCTCCTTGCTATTAATGATTTGGCCTCTAGTCTTCCATCAAATATTTGGTCATCACTCTATGTTGATGACTTCGCTATTGCCTGTGCAGGCGCTGACTGTCACCTTATTACAGTTTCTCTCCAGCATGCAGTCGACCGTGTTTCCAATTGGGCCACCACACGTGGGTTTAAATTTTCCAGCACTAAAACCCACCAAATTACTTTCACTAGACGCTCTGTCATCTCCGATCATCCTTTGTACCTCTATGGCTCCCGTATCCCTGAACGTGATAGTCAAGTTTCTGGGCCTCCTCTTTGATCGTAGGTTATCCTGGAAACCTCACATTACCTCTCTGAAGGAAACTTGCCACAGCCGGCTGAACCTTCTTAAAACCCTTGCTCATCTTTCATGGGGAGCTGATCGTCGAACCCTCCTTCGCCTACATTCCACCCTTATCTTATCGAAACTTGATTATTGTGACCAGATCTATTCAGCGGCATCTCCTGCTACTCTCTCTAGCCTTAACCCCATTCATCACCAAGGATTACGTTTATGCCTTGGTGCTTTTCGCTCTTCCCCTGTCGAGAGCCTCTATGCAGAAGCGAACGTTCCATCCTTATCCGATCGCCGTGATGCCCATTGCCTTCGCTACTATGTACGCTCTCATGATCTCCGCAATCCTTCCATTTATAGAATGGTCACTGATATTAGTAGACATTCTTTATTTGTTCGCCGCCCCTGTTTACTCCGTCCCTTCACTCTTCGCCTTCATTCGCTTTTGTCTTCT
Organism: Cherax quadricarinatus; assembly: GCF_038502225.1. Lineage (NCBI taxonomy): Eukaryota > Metazoa > Arthropoda > Malacostraca > Decapoda > Parastacidae > Cherax > Cherax quadricarinatus. The sequence continues at coordinate 17,074,912 of NC_091319.1, read as the reverse complement.
CTTCAATTACCACCTTTCTATGTACATGTAGCATCTCACTTTTCCCTACCCCCCTGGGAAGTTCCAGCTGTTTGAGCCTGTTCTTTCTCTCTCCCTTGCTCGAAAGCCCAACTGTCTACAGTCGCTTCCAGCTCTCTTTTTCTTGACCACTTTCACTCTCATTCTCATGCCATTGCTGTGTACACAGATGGCTCTAAGTCTTCTGACGGCGTAGGATTCGCAGCAGTGTTTCCGGACAGCGTCGTACAAGGGCATTTACTATCTTCGCTAGTATTTTTACTGCTGAATTGTATGCCATCCTTACAGCACTTATCTGTATTGCATCTATGCCTGTGTCATCATTTGTGGTTGTCTCAGACTCCCTTAGTGCTTTACAGGCTATGCAGAAATTTGATACACCTCACCCCTTAGTCCTCCGTATCCAACTTTGGCTAAGCCGCATCTTTACCAAGCATAAAGATATTGTTTTTTGTTGGGTCCCTGGTCATGTTGACGTACAGGGCAATGAACAGGCAGACACTGCTGCACGGTCAGCAGTACATGACCTACCAGTTTCGTGTAGAGGTATTCCATTTACGGACTACTTTGCTGCAATATCTTCCTGACTTCACACCCGTTGGCAACAACGTTGGTCTACTATGCTCGGCAACAAACTTCAATCTATTAAACCGAGTATAGGTTACTGGCCGTCTTCTTATCACCAGTGTCAAGGTTGGGAGACTACTCTCTCCCGTCTTCGCATTGGCCATACTCGTCTTACTCACGGATATCTCATGGAGAGGCGCCCTGCTCCTCTCTGTGAGAATTGCCAAGTTCCATTATCAGTCAGCCACATTCTGTTGGACTGCCCACTTTATCAACAAGCATGCAGAATTTATCTCCGTCGTCGTCTTCACTCTGCTGCTCTCTCTTTACCTTCCCTTCTCGCTGATGGACCCACCTTTCATCCAGACACACCCATTGACTTTTTGACAACAACTGACTGACTTCATAAATTCTGATACCTTCAGCCCTTTCTACTTCAATCACTTGCTACCCTCTACCCCCATACTATCCCCTGCCCAGCTGTTTTCTGTAACCTACTGATCATCCCTCCTCCCTTCTACCATCCAATACCCTCGCTCCCTTCCCTACCCTGCAGCGCTGTATAGCCCTTGTGGCTAAGCGCTTCTTTTTGATTATAATAATAATAATCTGAAACATACTGTCCTTTGCCATCTTGTCAATTCTTCTCAGTATTTTATGCCATGTCCCCACTATCCTCCAGTGTTGTCAGGCTGAGTTCTCTTAACCTCTTTTAGTAGGACATACCCTTCAGCTCCGGGACTAGTCTTGCTGCAAAACTTTGCACTTTCTCTAATTTATTGACGTGTTTGACTAGGTGTGGGTTCCATACTGGTGCTGCATACTCCAATACGGGCCTGACGTACACTGTGTACAGTGTCGTGAATGACTCCTTACTTAGACGTCGAAACGCTGTTCTTAGGTTTGCCAGTCGCCCATATGCTGCAACAGTTATTTGGTTGATGTGCTCCTCAGATGTGCTCGGTATGATGCTCACCCCAAGATGCTTTTCCTTGAGTGAGTTTTGCACTTCTTAGGCTGTACTTCGACTGCGAAATATAGCCACAGTCAAGCACTTTCGTGATTTCTCACATTATCAAATAGCACACGTTGTGTGTGTGTGTGTGTGTGTGTGTGTGTGTGTGTGTGTGTGAAAATGAGATGACAGTGAACAGTCAAAACAGGCACCAGAATATGAGCTTACCAATGCTGAGGTTACTTAACCACATCCACTCTGACCAGTGAGTTAGGCTTTTATAGCTAATTGCTGCGAAGACATAACTGGTTAACATTGCTACAGTACCAGCACGGAGAATACGGTGTTGTTTCCTAGCAACCACATATTTTAAGGTCACTCATGGGAAAAGTGAACGTACTGCTTTCTCATATCGTCTCTCCCAGCTGGGGAGATGCAAACCGATAAGCAATATGCATCAGTGATAAAATAACCATTATCAAATTTGGGGGCGAAGCACTAAACCCACTGAGGTAGTGGCGGTCGATAATGTTGCAGCTCAGCACGTTAAGTCAAAGGCAGAGACTCGAATCCCCAAATGCAATTAGGCAACTACACGCCTCAGAAAATATATTTCATGTAGTTTGAATATATACAGCGTAAATTTACGACGAGAAAAAAAAAAGCGCCAAGTAATAGATAACATGGTGTCTTTCCCCCGAGAGCTCCAGCTGCTGCACAAGTGTTTGTAGAGTCACTCTGATTGGCTCAGCCACATACCATGTTGTACACCGACCAATACTTACTTAACGAGTAATATATTAACAACCAATGGGGAACTACAGCGTATTTCATGTGTGACATCCCGCAGGTAGGAACAAATACAGTGCTACAGTGTATATATCACGTCTGTTATATTCCTTTGTTTCATTGCTATCAGTTTTATCTCGTGAAAAATGTTTGCATGTTCTGATGTTGATAAATGTATGGTTTATCCGCGTGTACGATAATATCAACAGTGAGGACCATGATGATTGATGATGTTTGTTGATGATTGACGAAGATGATTTATGAAGACGATGATTGATGATAACGGATGACAGTGATGATTGATAACATGATGATGACTGATGATAATGATGGTTTATTTTATTACAAAACACTAGAACAGTTTGGTTATTCAGCGTTATAAATATATTCCGTTTTTAGTTTTAGTTGAATATGTTTATTATGCACCCCATACCCATCCTGTGGGCGGTAGTCAAAAAATTACAGAGGTACATAATGGGTCCAGGGACTGGGCCTCAAAGTTTTGATAGCTGAGCAAGTTACAGAGGTAATGAATTCACAATTTACAAAGGTAATGAACTCAAATTTACAAAGGTAATGAACTCCAGGTAGGTCTAGTCACAATCATGACAAGTTACAAAGGTATTTACAGATTACAGAGGTACACAATGGGTCCAGGGACCGGGCTCCAAAGTTTTGATGGCTGAACTAGGTACAAGGTAATGAACTCACAAGTTACAAAGGTAATGAATACTGTAAGAATGGTTACTTACGTGTATACATGGCTGCAATCATGAACAAATTTTCCGTTTCTAACATTATCAATTCACACCATGAAAACAGTAATATATTCATGGGGAAGCGCACGGTGATCTTCACACCAACGCCAAGGCTGAGGGACTGATAACCTCATCTTTTGTATATAGTTCTACTGTCTTCCATTCATGTCCTTGAATTTGTATTGATAAAGCCACTGGATGGCGAAACGTTTACAATAAAGATACCCAGATGTTGCACACGTGTCTTAGTTTTCATCGTGTCGGTATTGTATACCATTCATGTAGAAGATTGAGACACTTATGCAACATATGGGAATCTTGACTGAAGAAACGTTTCGCCACACAGTGGCTTTATCAGTCCAGTAAAAAGCAGAAAGGTGTAAGGAGAGGAGTTTGAGGTAATCAGTCCCTCAGCCTGGAGTCGATGTGTTCAGTCCATCAATCTTGCATAGATATCTCAATCTTCTACTTGTCGGTTTTAAACCATTTATCACACCATTCATATACAAGCTGAAGGATAGAGAGCTACAAGAATGTGTATTGCTGCCTAGTCCAGTAGCCTAGACTAGCCACGTGTGAAATTAAATATTTCAAGTGTTATTAAATATCAAATATTAAATATAAAATAAATTCCGGCCACAAAATAGAGCGAAAAACCAATGTTAAAGACCTGGGAGTGATCATGTCGGAGGATCTCACCTTCAAGGACCATAACATTGTATCAATCGCAGCTGCTAGAAAAATGACAGGATGGATAATGAGAACCTTCAAAACTAGGGATGCCAAGCTCATGATGACACTCTTCAGGTCACTTGTTCTATCTAGGCTGGAATATTGCTGCACACTAACAGCGCCTTTCAAGGCAGGTCAAATTGCTGACCTAGAAAATGTACAGAGAACCTTCACGGCGTGCATAACGGAGATAAAACACCTCAATTACTGGGAGCGCTTGAAGTTCCTGAACCTGTACTCCCTGGAACGCAGGCGGGAGAGATACATGATTATATACACCTGGAAAACCCTAGAGGGACTAGTACCAAACTTGCACACGAAAATCACTCGCAACGAAAGCAAAAGACTCGGCAGACGATGCAACATCCCCCCAGTGAAAAGCAGGGGTGTCACTAGCACGTTAAGAGACCATACAATAAGTGCCAGGGGCCCGAGACTGTTCAACTACCTCCCAGTATACATAAGGGGGATTACCAATAGACCCCTGGCAGTCTTCAAGCTGGCACTGGACAAGCACCTAAAGTCGATACCTGACCAGCCGGGCTGTGGCTTGTATGTTGGATTGCGTGCAGCCAGCAGTAACAGCCTGGTTGATCAAGCTCTGATCCACCATGAGGCCTGGTCACAGACCGGGCTGTTGGGGTGTTGACTCCCGGAACTCTCTCCAGGTAAACTTGTCAAGTTGTAATGTATGACACCTGTCAAGTTGTTTACCTGAAGAGAGTTCCGGGGGTCAACGCCCCCGCGGCCCGGTCTGTGACCAGGTCTCATGGTGGATCAGAGCCTGGTCAACCAGGCTGTTACTGCTGGATGCACGCAATCTAACGTACGAGCCACAGCCTGGCTGGTCAGGTACCGACTTTAGGTGCCTGCTTGAAGACAGTAGTAGTGTATGACACTTGTCAGGTTGTAGTGTATGACACTTGTCAAGTTGTAGTGTATGACACTTGTCAAGTTGTAGTGTACTCACCTATTTGTACTCATCTATTTGTGGTTGCAGGGGTCGAGTCTTAGCTCCTGGCCCCGCCTCTTCACCGGTTGCTACTGGGCCCTCTCTCTCCCCGCTCCATGAGCTTTATCAAACCTCGTCTTAAAACTGTGTATGGTTCCTGCCTCCACTACGTCATTTTCTAGGCTATTCCACTGCCTTACAACTCTATGACTGAAGAAATACTTCCTAATATCTCTCTGACTCATTTGTGTCTTCAACTTCCAATTGTGGCCTCTTGTTTCTGTGTCCCCTCCCTGGAACATCCTGTCTTTGTCCACCTTGTCTATTCCACGCAGTATTTTATATGTAGTTATCATGTCTCCCCTGACCCTCCTGTCCTCCAGTGTCGTCAGGCCGATTTCCCTTAATCTTTCTTCATAGGACATTCCCCTTAGCTCTGGAACTAACCTTGTCGCAAACCTTTGTACTTTCTCTAGTTTCTTGACGTGCTTTATCAAGTGCGGGTTCCAAACAGGTGCTGCATACTCCAGTATGGGCCTGACATACACGGTGTACAGTGTCTTGAATGATTCCTTACTAAGGTATCGGAATGCTGTTCTCAGGTTTGCCAGGCGCCCATATGCTGCAGCAGTTATCTGATTGATGTGTGCTTCCGGAGACATGCTCGGTGTTATACTCACCCCAAGATCTTTCTCCTTGAGTGAGGTTTGCAGTCTTTGGCCACCTAGCCTATACTCTGTCTGTGGTCTTCTGTGCCCTTCCCCTGTCTTCATGACTTTGCATTTGGCAGGATTAAGTTCGAGAAGCCATATGCTGGACCAGGTGTCCAGTCTGTCCAGGTCTCTTTGAAGTCCTGCCTGGTCCTCATCAGATTTAAATCTCCTCATTAACTTCACATCATCTGCAAACAGGGACACTTCTGAGTCTAACCCTTCCATCATGTCGTTCACATATACCAAAAATAGCACTGGTCCTAGGACCGACCCCTGTGGGACCCCGCTCGTCACAGGTGCCCACTGTGATACATCATTATGTACCATGACTCGTTGTTGCCTCCCTGTCAGGTATTCTCTTATCCATTGCAGTGCCCTTCCTGTTATATGCGCCTGATGCTTTAGCTTCTGCACTAATCTCTTGTGAGGAACTGTGTCAAAGGCCTTCTTGCAGTCCAAGAAGATGCAATCAACCCACCCCTCTCTCTCGTGTCTTACTTCTGTTATTTTATCATAAAACTCCAGAAGGTTTGTGACACAGGATTTGCCTTCCGTGAATCCGTGCTGGTTGACATTTATACTCTTGTTCCGTTCCAGGTGCTCCACCACTCTCCTCCTGATAATCTTCTCCATAATTTTGCATACTATACACGTCAATGACACAGGTCTATAGTTTAGTGCCTCTTTTCTGTCTCCTTTTTTAAAAATGGGAACTACATTTGCCATCTTCCATACCTCAGGTAGTTGCCCAGTTTCCAGGGACGTGGTTGTGCAAGAAAGGTATAAAATACCGACAATATGAAAGTTAAGACACATGTGCAACATCCAGATGTTGCACATGTGTCTTAACTTTCATCTTTCCAGGGACGTGTTGAAGATTGTGGTAAGTGGCATGCACAACATATCTGCTCCCTCTCTAAGGACCCATGGGGAGATGTCCGGTCCCATTGCCTTTGAGGTATCGATGTCCCTTAGCAGTTTCTTCACCTCCTCATCTGTATGTATGTCGTCCAACACTTGGTGTATTCCTTGCTGGTGTCCCCATCTGGTCTGTCCCCCCAGAGTCCATCCTGTCTCTACTGTAAATACTTCCTTAAATCTCGTGTTGAGCTCCTCACATACCTCTTGATCGTTTCTTGTGAGTTCTCCACCTTCTTTCCTCAGCCTTATCACCTGGTCCTTGACTGTTGTCTTCCTCCTAATGTGGCTATACAGCAGTTTCGGGTCAGATTTGACTTTCGATGCTATGTCGTTTTCATACTGTCGCTGGGCCTCCCTCCTTATCTGTGCATACTCGTTTCTGGCTCTTCTACTAATCTCCTTGTTTTCCTGGGTCCTATGCCTCCTGTACCTTTTCCATTCTCTGTTGCACTTAGTTTTTGCCTCCCTACACCTTCGGGTAAACCAAGGACTCGTTTTGGTCTTCCTATTATTTCTGTTTCCCTTGGAAACAAAACTTTCCTCTGCCTCCTTGCACTTTGTTGCCACATATATCATCATCTCGTTTACTGATTTTCCTACCATTTCTCTTTCCCACTGAACCTCCTGCAGGAAGTTTCTCATACCTGTGTAGTCCCCCCTTTTATAGTTTGGCCTGTCCCCTTCAGTTCCTGTTACCTTCTCCACTTGTAACTCTACTATATAGTCAAAACTCAGAACCACGTGATCGCTAGCTCCAAGGGGCCTCTCGTAAGTGATGTCCTCAATGTCTGAACTGCTCAGGGTGAACACAAGATCCAGTCTTGCTGGCTCATCCTCCCCTCTCTCTCTGGTTGTGTCCCTGACATGTTGATGCATGAGGTTTTCAAGTACCACATCCATCATCTTGGCTCTCCATGTTTCGGGACCCCCATGTGGCTCCAGGTTTTCCCAGTCGATCTCCCTGTGGTTGAAATCGCCCATTACCAGTAACTTTGCTCTGCTCGAGTGAGCTCTTCTTGCCACCTCAGCCAGTGTGTCCACCATCACCCTGTTGTTTTCTTTGTACTCCTCTCTTGGCATCCTGCAGTTCTGTGGTGGGTTATACATCACTCCAATGACTATGTTCTCCGGACTGAATTGTACCTACAATGTAGTCTCTTTCTCCAATCATGTCCATGCCTTCCATTTCCTCAAATCCCCATCGGTGTTTTATGAGCAGTGCAACCCCTCCTCCCCCTCTACTCCTATCTTTCCTCAGGATCTGATATCCTGTTGGGAAGATTGTGTCTGTTATTGTCTCAGCGAGTTTTGTTTCTGCGACTGCTATGATGTCTGGGGATTTTTCACTGAGTCTTTCATTCCACTCCTCATGTTTATTCATTATTCCATCCACGTTTGTGTACCAAACCTTCAGTTTCTTTTCTATCATTGTGGTCATGCAAGAATATTGGGGTTGGGGGAGCGAGAGCCTTGGTAGGGGCCTATATGGGGCTGTGGTGTAGGTGGGGTTTGTGTTGATGGGGGCGGGGTCAGAATGCCCATAAGGGACAGCTGTTGGGGTGAGGTTTGTGATATGGGGGTTGGTGGCAGAGGGAACAGTGAGTGGGTTGTAGTATAGGTTGCTCAGTTGCGTTGGGAATGTCGCAGTTGGAGTCTTTTGGTGGGAGATTCTGTGGGGTGTGTTTGCCCTTCCTCCTGTGTCTGGGTCCTGCTCATTTTCGTCATTGCCTCTCGTTCCTCCTTGCGTCTCTGTACCCTCTCTTTCAGTGTAGTCCTTTCTTCTTGTGTTCTGTCACGGTCGAGGTATACTCTCTTTGTCCCTCAGTCTTGCTTTCTCTTGCAGAATCCTGGTTCGAACTGATTCTTCCTTGAAAGTTACTCTGACAGGCCGTATCCTTCCACTCGCAAACCACCCAATTCTCTGAAAATTTGTCACCTGGGTCATATCGCCCTCACCTATTGTTTTCATGATGCCTTCAATCATTTTTTTCTCCTCCTGTTTTATTTCTTCAAAGTTGTCCCCCTTGGCTTCTTGGAGCCCGTAGACAAAAACTGACCTCGCCCTTTCCTCCGCTTTCTCTGAGGCATTTTATTTCCTTCCATTGACATGTTCTTGCCTTCAGTCCCTGTCATATCTGAAACTTCTATTCTCAGTGAACTGTCTTTCCTGACCAGCTGTCCCTTGCTACTGCAGTTGGCTGTTAGAATCTCTGCATATAGCATACCTTCATTGTCTTCGGACCTGTCATTTGATCTTAGTGTGCTCATCGTCTTTTCCCTGGCCCCACATGGGTCTGATAGGGCCTTCGTGTACGCCATGTCTCCGTTGTTGCTTACTGTCCCCTTGTCTGCGCCTGACTTTGAATTTCCTGATGTCACATCTGAATTGTCATTTGTCTCTCTAATCTGTTTCAGGCTTTGCAGTTTCTCTTCTAAGCACTGTATCCTAGCTTCTGCTGCTAAGACCTGTACTTCCCACTTCCTGCACTCTTCAGCTATCCGCTCCTCCATTTTCTTACCAAGCTCTACTATCTTCCTTCCCTACTCTTCCTCCCTTTTTTTGGAGCTCTAACTCCCAGTCTTTCCTCCCTGGTTCGTCTACCAGATCTCTGGTTTTCCGTCCTCTAGGGCCACCCATTTTTTTTTTTTTTTTTTTTTTTACCACAGAAGGCTAGAGGAGGGAGAGGGTGTGAGGGGGAGAGAAAAAGGGTAGAAAGAGGGAGAGAGAGGAGAGAGAAAGGGTAGAAAGAGGGAGAGAGAGGAGAGAGTATGGGGGTGAGGGATAAGACCAAGGGGGAGAGAGAGAGATGTGAGGGGGGAGAGAAAGGGTAGAGAGAGGGAGAAAGAGAGGGAGAGGGAGAGAGAGAGAGAGAGAGAGGGAGAAAGGAGGGTGAGGGAAAAGGCTGAGAGAGAGAAATGGAGAGATGGAGAGAGAAGCCTATAGAGAGAGAGGAGGGTGAGAGATAGGGTTATGGGAGTGAGGGAGAGAGGGAGAGAGGGAGAGGGAGAGAGAGGGAGAGGGAGAGAGAGAGGGAGAGAGGGAGAGAGGGAGAGAGAGAGAGGGAGAGAGAGAAAGAAAGAATAGGGGGAAGGGGAGGGAAAAAGGCTATGAGAGAGAGAAACGCGAGGGAAGGAAAGATAGGAGGGAGGAGGGAGTGAAGGCAAGAGCGGGGAGGGGAAAGGTCTGTGGGGGAGGGAAAGGTGTGTGGGGGGTGAGGGGACGTGGTCAAATTCCAAGGATCAGCTGTGTGTACTCACCTAGTTGTGGTTTCAGGGGTCGAGACTCAGCTCCTGGCCCCGAGTGTATGTGTGTGCGCACGTGTGTGTGAGCATGTCAGTTGTTTATATGTCCCAGAAATACAGACACTTGTCAAGTTGTAGAGTATGACACTTCTCAGGTTGTGGTGTATGACACTTGTCAAGTTGTAGCGTATGACACTTCTCAGGTTGTGGTGTATGACACTTGTCAAGTTGTAGCATATGACACTTCTCAGGTTGTGGTGTATGACACTTGTCAAGTTGTAGAGTATGACACTTCTCAGGTTGTGGTGTATGACACTTGTCAAGTTGTAGTGTATGACACTTCTCAGGTTGTGGTGTATGACACTTGTCAAGTTGTAGAGTATGACACTTCTCAGGTTGTGGTGTATGACACTTGTCAAGTTGTAGTGTATGATACCTGGACCAACAACAATGACTGCCTTATTAAGCTACCCGACACCAGGGGTATGTAGTGAGAACTGTACCATCGAAGTAAAATAGAACAACGTAACACTACAGTTGTTGTACTGAATGACATCAAGTTGTGTTAGGTTAGGTAAGGATTGTCAGGAAACAGGACAAGTGTTTCTTGACGCGGATCTTAGTCATATCATGACCCTCAGTTGGAATTTTTGGTCATCTGACTGTGGCCTTCAGCTGGCTTACCGGTCCACCTCTTCAAAAATTATGGTTTTGATTGTAAACGAGTTGTGTTGTATGACGCCTATCAATTTGTTGTACTGTACGCGCTTGAGGTTCCTAAACCTGTAATCCCTGGAACGCAGGCGGGAGAGATGCATGATTATATACACCTGGAAAATCCTAGAGGGACTAGTACCGAACTTGCACACGAAAATCACTCACTACGAAAGCAAAAGACTTGGCAGACGATGCACCATCCCCCCAATGAAAAGCAGGGGTGTCACTAGCACGTTAAGAGACCATACAATAAGTGTCAGGGGCCCGAGACTGTTCAACTGCCTCCCAGCACACATAAGGGGGATTACCAACAGACCCCTGGCAGTCTTCAAGCTGGCACTGGACAAGCACCTAAAGTCGGTTCCTGACCAGCCGGGATGTGGCTCGTACGTTGGTTTGCGTGCAGCCAGCAGCAACAGCCTGGTTGATCAGGCTCTGATCCACCACCCCTCAAGGAAGGTTCCTTGATGTTGGTGAGGGGCTCTTGATTTAGGGAATTGGATCTGTGCTCCAGTTCCCCGAATTAAGCCTGAATGCCTTCCACATCCCCCCCCCCAGGCGCTGTATAATCCTCCGGGTTTAGCGCTTCCCCCTTGATTATAATAATAATAATAATCTGATCCACCAGGAGGCCTGGTCACAGACCGGGCCGCGGAGGCGTTGACCCCCGGAACTCTCTCCAGGTAAACTCCAGGTATCCAGCTGTTTTAGTGTATAACATTTGTTCATTTGTATTGTATGACACTTGTCAAGTTATTGTACTAAATGACTCAATGCAGCTTTGCTCATATTTGACAAATTCTCACTCATAATGGGTGTTTAATCTGCAATGTACTTGGCTGCCATGATTCAGCCTATTTTCTCAGCCCGGGTCATCACTTAAAATCCTCCTCATTCATGTAATTACTTATCCTGTTGGTCAGTTGCGGTTAAATTACGTATATTAACGCAAATTAATACCTGGAGTTTACCTGGAGAGAGTTCCGGGGGTCAACGCCCCCGCGGCCCGGTCTGTGACCAGGCCTCCTGGTGGATCAGAGCCTGATCAACCAGGCTGTTGCTGCTGGCTGCACGCAAACCAACGTACGAGCCACAGCCCGGCTGATCAGGAACTGACTTTAGGTGCTTGTCCAGTGCCAGCTTGAAGACTGCCAGGGGTCTGTTGGTAATCCCCCTTATGTGTGCTGGGAGGCAGTTGAACAGTCTCGGGCCCCTGACACTTATTGTATGGTCTCTTAACGTGCTAGTGACACCCCTGCTTTTCATTGGGGGGATGGTGCATCGTCTGCCAAGTCTTTTGCTTTCGTAGTAAGTGATTTTCGTGTGCAAGTTCGGTACTAGTCCCTCTAGGATTTTCCAGGTGTATATAATCATGTATCTCTCCTGCCTGCGTTCCAGGGAATACAGGTTTAGGAACCTCAAGCGCTCCCAGTAATTGAGGTGTTTTATCTCCGTTATGCGCGCCGTGAAAGTTCTCTGTACATTCTCTAGGTCGGCAATTTCACCTGCCTTGAAAGGTGCTGTTAGTGTGCAGCAGTACTCCAGCCTAGATAGAACAAGTGACCTGAAGAGTGTCATCATGGGCTTGACCTCCCTAGTTTTGAAGGTTCTCATTATCCATCCTGTCATTTTTCTAGCAGATGCGATTGATACAATGTTATGGTCCTTGAAGGTGAGATCCTCCGACATGATCACTCCCAGGTCTTTGACGTTGGTGTTTCGCTCTATTTTGTGGCCAGAATTTGTTTTGTACTCTGATGAAGATTTAATTTCCTCATGTTTATCATATCTGAGTAATTGAAATTTCTCATCGTTGAACTTCATATTGTTTTCTGCAGCCCACTGAAAGATTTGGTTGATGTCCGACTGGAGCCTTGCAGTGTCTGCAATGGAAGACACTGTCATGCAGATTCGGGTGTCATCTGCAAAGGAAGACACGGTGCTGTGGCTGACATCCTTGTCTATGTCGGATATGAGGATGAGGAACAAGATGGGAGCGAGTACTATGCCTTGTGGAACAGAGCTTTTCACCGTAGCTGCCTCGGACTTTACTCTGTTGACGACTACTCTCTGTGTTCTGTTAGTGAGGAAATTATAGATCCATCGACCGACTTTTCCTGTTATTCCTTTAGCACGCATTTTGTGCGCTATTACGCCATGGCCACACTTGTCGAAGGCTTTTGCAAAGTCTGTATATATTACATCTGCATTCTTTTTGTCTTCTAGTGCATTTAGGACCTTGTCGTAGTGATCCAATAGTTGAGACAGACAGGAGCGACCTGTTCTAAACCCATGTTGCCCTGGGTTGTGTAACTGATGGGTTTCTAGATGGGTGGTGATCTTGCTTCTTAGGACCCTTATGATATGGGATGTTAGTGCTATTGGTCTGTAGTTCTTTGCTGTTGCTTTACTGCCCCCTTTGTGGAGTGGGGCTATGTCTGTTGTTTTTAGTAACTGTGGGACGACCCCAAAATTAATTTAAAATAATATAAAAAGGAAGGAATACATCACTGGAATTTTTTTACATATTTTTTCTAAATGTAAAACATATCAATGAATAATATAATTGCGTATTAAAATGTGATGCTATTTGGACTTTCTATAAATTTTAAGTGAAGGTGGGTGTGGAACAGCTGGGGAGTGATGCAGCAGGGAGACGCCATACTGAATTTAATGTGTGAACACTGGTTTGAATTGTGCAATGTAATCAGGCATTCTCGAAGTCAGTTGGTGTATATCGACCTCAGTCCATAATTTAGAAATTGCTGACACATTCCTGCTGAAAAATTGGGAGTGTGGAAAACCCTTACAGTTCGGCAACAAGGACATGAAAATGGAGGACTGTATTTATAATTTGTGGGCACTGGTTGTCGTGGAATATTCAACTATTAATCCAGTGTCTTCGTGGCCAAACTGGAGTTTTTCAGCCAGAATTTGTAATAGGAACCCCATGTTAATGTCCTCTTCTGAAGAACTGGGACAGGAAATTTGCAGGACTTCAAGAATTGTGTTGATGGTGGACGATAAGGGATATGACCATCACTCACAGGGAAGTGCACCATTAGTCCTTGCATTTAGATCTCTAGCTGGCCAGTGTAGGGTCTAGGTGTTAGGCAGGTGTTGAAGTGTGATTCATCTACAGTAATTAATTGTAAGTGGTAAAACAAATTTCTTTTGTGTACCCAGCAAGCCTAATCATATACAGGTCACATCATTTTATAATTTACCATTATTGGTATTAATGTTTAATACTGTAATTATTAATTGAATGTCAGGTCTAGCCTTTTGTGTGAGTGGTGATGAAGTGGGCATCGAGGGAGTTACAGTCCTGCGACCTACTGTGACTTAAGTCCCACTTGCCTTACCCAGTTTACTTGCCTGTTGTAATTCAGGTAATACCCTATAAATCTAATGCAGGTAATTTGCTCGCATAATAATTCATATTCACGTTGTCACAGGGGGTATTTTTCTTGATATAAATATATGGCTTACAGTGCTAAATCTGACAAAATATATAATAAAAATACATACAAATGACAAAATCTTATCTGTGGAAAATATAGTTTGAGTTCCGATATAAATTGTTAGTGACGGCATCACCATAACACTACAATGGTGCTTCCTGATCCTCAACTAGAGTCCTGTGTGACAGCAGCAACTAGTTTGTTAGTTGTAATCTATTCCATGGTATATACACTGACAGTGGAGATGTGTGTGAGGGCAATGTGTAAAGTAAATATTATGTAGAGAATTCGTAGTTTGGAGATTAGGAGGTGTGTAGTTAAAGTACTATCCAGAGGGAGGAGGAGGGATTATTGAGGTAATTTGGTTATTTAGAGAGGCTGGGGCAAAATAGGATAACTTGGAGTGTGAATGATAGTGAAAGTGTTTCTTTTTCAGGTCACCCTGCTTCAGTGGGAGACAGCCAGTGTGTTAATGTGTGTGTGAACACACACACACACACACACACACACACACACGTCTTCCGTGCTCCGTGAATGTAAGTGTTTTTGAGGGCTACCCAAGTGTTCTGCAAGGGTTAAGTGTGTCAAAGTAGTGAACAATTCCTTGAAGCGATTTACAATCTGCCTGAGCCACGTAAGTGTGGTGAGAGCCACAATTTTGTATGTGATCTAGAAAGTAAAACGTGGTGGCGCAGTCAAAGCGGGCAGGCTAGTGTGGGTGCTCAGGCGACGTTGCCACGTGTCACCCAAGAAAGATAATAAAGTGAAACAATTGTGTGACCAGTGAAAGAAATACAGTGAATAGGGTACATTATATAACGAGAAGAAATTGAGGTGGATCTACGCCAGGACGTCACGTCGAGCTGGACAATCTACAGGCTGGTACAGCTGCATTGCAAGTACTGTAATCATCTATGTGTGGTTGTTTGGGTGTGGGGTTTCAGGTTCCAATTAACCGCCAAGCTGATTGTGAACGGTCCAACTCTCCTGGCACGATAAAGAATAGGCACTCAAGTATTCAATAAGGAATAGCAATTGATAATCTATGGAACAAGGCAAGTAAGTTACTATAAGCCTTGGTGGTAGGACAAGCATAGAGGGCAACATTGTAAGTAGGTGCAGGTCAAGTCCCAGGAGGGTAGGGGTCAGGTCACAAGAGGTTGTGGTCAGGTAAGGGACCACTGAGACTCCACATAACACTCCAATGCACAATTCCACCTACTTTTCAGACACTTAATAAACCCACACACACACACACCAGGAGCTATGACTCGACCCCTGCAACCACAAATAGGTGAGTACAAATAGGTGAGTACACACACACCCCACCCTACCCACCCACATATAGACTCTCACATACACTCCCCCCTCCCCCACCAACCTTTCACTCCTTCCCCTGATCCCCCCTCTCTTTCACCCCCCTCCTCCCCACCTCTCCCTCCTTCCCCCCTCTCCCTCTCCCATTCACCCCCTTGCTTCTCCCTCCTTCTCACTCCCCATATTCCCCCCTAAATCCCCCTCCCCACCCCTCTCCCATATAGCCACTATCCACAGTTCCTCTACCTTCGCTCCCCCACACTCTGACAAACACACTACTAACCTAACACAGATTTACACAAGTTTTCCATTCTGAGGCAATCAAAATAAAAAATGGGTTGCCAGAGAGCAGGAAGGAAAACCAAGGGACAGGAGGATAAATCTGCAAAGGAAGATTGGGTAGCAGAGCTCACAAAAAGGGAACATGAATGAAAAAATAAACTAGAAGAACTTAGCATGAGAATGGAAGAGAGGATAAATATGGAAAGCAGGAAGTGGGAGATGAAAGTCATAGCAGCAGAGGCTAGGATACAGAGATTAGAAGAGGAACTGAAAAATCTGAAACAGCTTAAAGAACTAAAGAATATTTTGGGAATGACATCAGAGACTGCTACCTCAATCACAAATAAGAGGACTGTAGAGAAAGGAGCAAAACTGCATGTTGAAGCTCTATCAGAGGGGACTGTAGTAAATGAAAGAGCTAAGCTATATGTGGAGGCCCTAACAGACCACAGCAGAGCCCAGGGAAAGCCGAAAAGGGAAAATGACAGGCCACTGAGCCCAAGTACAATAGTGAAACTGAAGAAAGGAAAGCTGCAATGGAGGAAATTAAGTTGAATGAGTGGATACACAAGGATACGCAGTAGGAGAATGAAAGGGAGAGGTGAGTCTTTGTGTATGGGCTCCAGGAAGTTGAAGGGGAAACATATGAAGCAAGAAAACAAGGGGGGAAAAAGCAATTGAAAGCATCATAAAAGCAATAGGAGAAGATGACATGACCCAACTGGAAAATTTTCAGAGAATAGGGGGGTTTGCAAGAAGAACCCAGCCAGTGAAAATGACTTTCAAGGCAGAATCGACTCGGAACAGGATCCTGCAGGAGAAAGCAAGATTAAGGGACATGCCGGCATACAGGAAGGTGTATCTTGACCACGACAGAACACGAGAAGAAAGGCAGTAACTGAGATGGTACAAAGGCGAAAGGAGGAAAGAGAGGGGATGGAGGAGACAGACAGGAGATCCCAGACCCAGGAAGAAGATCAAATACAGCCTCACAACTTCCTATAGAAGCCCCCCAACCAGGTCAACCCCAGTGCAACCAAACATTCTAAACCAAAACACCCATGCCATATCCAATGCCCCCACCCACCGCATTACAAACTCCACCCCCACAGCAACCACCCATAGTTCTTTATCAGGTCTCCCACTTCCCCAACCCCAATATACCTCCCAGACCACAGTCTTAGAAAAGAAGTTGAAGGTGTGGTATACAAATGCAGATGGAATAAATAAGTGTGAGGAGTGGCATGAAAGAATCAAGGAGGCATCCCCAGACATAATAGCACTCACAGAAACAAAACTCGCCAGAATAACAGATGCAATCTTTCCATCAGGATATCAAATCCTCAGGAAAGACAGAGGGAGGAGAGGGGGAGGAGGAGTTGCACTGTTCATTAAAAACCAGTGGAGTTTTGAGAAAATGGAAGGAATGGATGGCACGGGCGAAAGGGACTACTTAGTAGGAACAATCCAGTCTGAGGGACATAAGGTGATAATTGCAGCAATGTACAACCCACCACAGAACTGCAGGAGGCCAAGAGAAGAATACGATGAGAGCAACAGATCAATGGTCGACACACTAGGCGAGGTGGCCAGAAGAGCACACATGGGGGGAGCAAAGTTACTAGTTATGGGTGATTTCAATCACAAGGAGATTGACTGGGAAAACCTGGAGCCCCATGGGGGTCCCGAAACATGGAGAGCGAAGATGATGGATGTGGTACTGGAAAACCTCATGCATCAACATGTTAGAGACACCACCAGAGAGAGAGGTGAGGATGATCCAGCAAGACTGGACCTTGTATTCACCTTGAGTAGTTCGGACATCGAGAATATCATGTATAAAAGGCCCCTAGGAGCTAGTGATCATGTGGATCTGTGCTTTGACTACATAGTTGAGCTTCAAGAGTAGCAGGAATAGGCTGGGAAAAACCAAACTACAAAAGGGGGAACTACTCAGGCATGAGGAACTTCCTGCAAGACATTCAGTGGGAGAGGGAACTGACAGGAAAACCAGTACAAGAAATTATGGACTATGTGGCAACAAAATGCAAGGAGGCAGAGGAGAGGTTTGTTCCCAAGGGAAACAAAAACAATGGGAAGAACAGAACGAGTCCTTGGTTCACCCAAAGGTGTAGGGAGGCAAAAACTAGGTGTACTAGAGAATGGAAAAGGTACAGAAGACAGAGAACTCAGGAAAATAAGGAGATTAGCCGAAGAGCCAGAAACGAATATGCACAGATAAGAAGGGAGGCTCAGCGACAATATGAAAATGACATAGCATCAAAAGTCAAGTCTGACCCGAAGCCACATCAGGAGGAAAACAGTCAAGGACCAGGTAATCAGACTGAGGAAGGGTGATGGGGAGTTCACAAGAAACGACCGAGAGGTATGTGAGGAGCTCAACACGAGATTTAAAGAAGTATTTACAATGGAAACCAGTAGGACTCCAGGAAATCAGAACAGAGGGGTACACCAACAAGTGCTTGATGAGGTACACGTAACCAAGGAGGATGTGAAGAAGCTGCTATGTGAACTTGACATCTCAAAGGCGGTAGGACCAGACAACATTTCTCTGTGGGTCCTTAGAGAGGGAGCAGAGATGCTGTGTGTGCCATTAACAAAGATCTTCAACACATCCATTGAAACTGGGCAACTCCCTGAGGTATGGAAGATGGCAAATGTAGTCCCAATTTTTAAAAAGGAAGACAGACATGAGGCACTAAACTACAGACCTGTATCACTAACGTGTATAGTATGCAAAGTCATGGAGATCATCAGGAGAGTGGTGGAGCACCTGGAAAGAAACAAGTGTATAATTGACAACCAGCACGGTTTCAGGGAAGGAAAATCCTGTGTCACAAACCTACTGAAGTTTTATGACAAGGTGACAGAAGTAAGACAAGAGAGAGAGGGGTGGATTGACTGCATTTTTTCGGACTGCAAGAAGGCCTTCGACACAGTTCCTCACAAGAGGTTACTGCAAAAGCTAGAGGATCAGGCACACACAACAGGAAAGGCACTGCAATGGATCAGAGAATACCTGACAGGGAGGCAACAACGAGTCATGGTACGTGACGAGGTGACAGAGTGGGCGCCTGTGACAAGTGGGATTCCACAGGGGTCGGTCCTAGGACCAGTGCTGTTTTTGGCATATGTGAATGACATAACG